>NC_057801.1:781982381-781998215 GCF_018294505.1 Triticum aestivum
CCAATACGGAGATCCAGGATGATGTAGACTACAACAGGGGCAGAGCTAAGGGGTGATTGGGGGGGAGGGGCAAACGTCTGACCCGAACCTATGTATCATAGAACTAATCGACACGGGATTTCTACGATCAAGAATATTAGCTCCGCCTCTGGACTGCAGGTCATTCTTAACAAAGGAATGGAGTTATGGGAATTTACTAGTTAAGGGAGCATCAATCCAGTTGTCATGCCATAGTTGTAGAGATTGGCCATTACCCATATTCATTGATATTTGCTTTTGAACAGGGAAATAAGCTTTTAATGGCTCCTCCACCAGTTGGATCCTTCCATCCTTTGTCCAGGCAACTGTGTGCCATCATAAGTTTCCCAAATCAGTTTGACCCAAAGGCAGATTTTCACTATTAAAGAACTTATGAAGGTTTTTCATCATGAGGGTTTTGTTGTCAAGAGAGATGTCCAAAATTCAGTAATATAAGCTTTTGTTGAACATTTTCCAGTTTCAATATCTGGAAAAATGCTCTGAAAGGGGAAGAACTTTTTTTTTTGAAATGAAAGGGGTTGCCCCCTGTCCCAACTTTTATTAAAAAGGCAAGGCAAAAAAAAAGGAAGGAAGGACTTGGTGTGCCGTGTGATCTTTAGCTAATCATTTCACACAACACCGAGGTAGATTATGACGTGGCCGGAGAGAAGTGTGCTACCGTTCTACGCAATGGGCAGATTGTGCAGATGTTCCAACAATTTGTACTAGTCTTCTAGTACCATTGTACGTTTCGGTGCATCATTATTATGTCACCGGATATATATACTTGTCGGGTTCATGCCGTGTCACGGACTCGCAGCCTCACGGGTAGCGTGTAACCACTTTGTGATTATCTTGGCATGCCCTGATCGTCTGCGATGCACACGTAGCTTTAAGATTGGCAATACTAGTTTGGTATTTTGGCAGTACATAAACTGATAAACACAGCATTGGTGGTTACAAAACAAGATGTGGCTGCATATGGTCGGCAATCTGCGTGATGCTATATATGCTTGCTCCGGGGATACGTACATGGACGAAGTACCTGTAATATACAGTAGGTTAGTATATATGTTTGATTGGTGATGGAACGGAAGATGAGTTTTAAAAGCAGAGAGAAATGCATCTCGTGAGCACGGGCAAGGGTGTAAGCAGCCGGTTGAGTGGCTCCCTCCATCCACATGTGAACCCGTAGGGCCCAAGCTAGGTTGCCAATCACGGCTCCTCGTCCGCTTCTCCACCCGTCATCTCCAATCTCCATTCCCTCCTTCCTTTTGATCCCTTAAACTGCTGGCCTATAAATTCGCATGCTCCCCAACGGCATTAACCACCAGACCACCAGAGTAGGGCCTTCGATCAGTAACCAGCGAGACCAGCAAGCAAGCGAGCCATGGCAGCGACCTCCTCCGCCTCCTACGCCGTCGCGGTCGCTCTCCTCTGCCTGCTCGCCGCCTATGGCTGCTGCGGCTGCCCTGGACCCACACCTGCCCCCGCTATCCCCAGCCCCGTCCCCGTTATGCCTCCACCTGCCCCCGTTACCCCCAGCCCCGTCCCCGTTACACCTCCACCTGCGCCCGCTACCCCCAGCCCAGGCTCCGGCTCCGGCAGCACCAACGGCTCCTCCGACGGCTGGCTGGACGCGAGGGCCACCTGGTACGGCGCCCCCGATGGCGCCGGGCCGGACGACAACGGTGGCGCGTGCGGGTTCAAGAACGTGAACCTGCCTCCGTTCAACGCCATGACGTCGTGCGGCAACGAGCCGCTCTTCAAGGACGGCAAGGGATGCGGCTCCTGCTACCAGGTCAGCTACTTTTGCCGGTATTGCAGTTGCTTGACACTGACAGTAGAGTGCTGATGGGCCTTCGATTGTCGCGTTGCATTGTGTTTGCGTGCAGATAAGGTGCGTGGCTCACGCTCATCCGGCGTGCTCCGGCGTCCCAGAGACGGTGATCATCACGGACATGAACTACTACCCGGTCGCCCGCTACCACTTCGACCTCAGCGGCACTGCGTTCGGCGCCATGGCCAAGGACGGCCGCAACGACGAGCTCCGCCACGCCGGCATCATCGACATGCAGTTCAAGAGGGTGCCATGCCAGTACCCGGGGCTGTCGGTGACGTTCCACGTGGAGAAGGGGTCGAACCCCAACTACCTGGCGATCCTGGTGGAGTACGGGAACGGCGACGGCGACGTGGCGCAGGTGGACCTCATGGACGGCGGCGAGACGACGGGGGCCTGGAGGCCGATGAGGCACTCGTGGGGCTCCATCTGGCGCCTGGACACGCGCCGCCCGCTGCGGGGGCCCTTCTCGTTGCGGGTCACCAACGGGTCCGGCAGGTCGCTCGTCGCCGACCAGGTCATCCCCGCGAGTTGGCAGGCCGACGCCGCGTACAGCTCCGACGTCCAGTTCGATGATTGATCCCGTCCGATGACCCATGGAAGGCATGCATGTCCATGCATGCATGGATTTGTTGTGCCAAGCTATATAGCCGAGACGTCGCTTGTGACGTCCGGTGCTACGTATTTATCATTTATCTTGTCCTACTATCCTTGTACATATACATACGTGACAACTTTAGTTTGTGGGATTTGGAGGAGGCTGGTATATATACGATACGACACGTATAGGCTAGCTATATTCTGCCGTAATGTTATCATGCAAAAAAAAATGTTTGTAATGTCTACTGTATTATTTACACAAGTTTACTGTATCAGTTTAGCTATATGTAAGGTACCTCAAAAATGAATTCGGGTCAGTCTATTATTCTGGCCATTGATTGTTGCTCCAAGATTTGTGCTCATTTTTTGTCTGTTTTGGTTTTGAGAAATTTTTGTGTGTTATGTGGTATGTCTTGTTTCGGGCTAGGAATTTTTGACTGACCTAAATTTGGGCTTCAGTCAACTCCTTCATGGGCTGATGCCCAGCTAGCTGTGCGACTGAGCTATATCTATTTAGCCCATCTGACAAATCAGCCATTACGTCTCTTCCTTTGTTTTTACGCTTTTTTCTATTTTTATGCATTTTTATTCTCTTTTTCCTTTTTAGTATGTTTTTCTTCTATCCTTATGGGTATTTTTGGGATGTTAAGTGACTGTAAATGTATGCATGCAAGTGCTATATAATAAGTGTGTAAATTATTTTACTCTTACTTAGAAAATATCATTATTTTTATTTATTTTGTTTGTTTTCTAAGGATAATACCAATTTCACTAATTCATTTGTTCTCATGAAACTTTTTTTGTGAAAATTCTATTATTATGTGCTTATTCTTGCTTATTATAAAGATGAAAACAATCAGCGTCAACTGGCCGAATGCCTTCTCTGTGCAAACATGTCCTTGTGGGTCCCACACACTCTCCACCTCCCTTAATTTCTGAAACAACGCCCAACGCCAACATTTTCTTCCCCACAACTCTCTCTCTCTCTCTCTCTCTCTCTCTCTCTCTCTCTAACTAGGATGAGGCGGGCACGGCTAACTCTGGGGCATTGCGTCCTCGTGCAGGAAGAGGCGGATGCGACCGTCGCCGGTGGATGGCAGGAAGAGTGTGGCACGAATGACAACGCGGGAGAGGGCGGAGTTCGGCACTGCCGGTAAAAGGCCAAGCACTTCCATGAAAATTACCTACAGCGGCGGCTCGCCGGATCTGGCCACCGCATTACACATCGGAGTCAATGTAGTTGATGCATTGGAGGGCGGTGTCGTCACCGAAGAAGATGATCTTGACGGCGGTGGATTTTCCCAATTATCCACCAATGGACTCATAGTGCTCCCCTTATAAAAAAATCGTTATTTCTATGTAAATTGTGTGCAAAGTTTTCATAATATTTTTCCTTTCCTTTTATTAAAGGTTAATTCCAATGACACTAATTCATCCTTACTTAGAAAACTTCACTATTTTGATTTAGTTTTAGTTTTATTTCATTTTATTTCTTCTTAAAGGGTAATACCATTGCCATTAATTCATTATCCTTAGAAAATTTCATGATTTTGTTTTTATTTATTCTTGTAGGTTAATACCATTGTCACGAACTCATTCTTTCATAGAAAAAGAATTATTTTGATTTTTGATTTTTTTAGTTTTTATTTTATGTTTCTTTCTTCTTTAATGGTAATACCGATGCCGCTAATTCTTTCCTTCTTAGGAATTCTTTTATGAACATTCCACTATCATATCGTTACAATTGCATATTATGAAAACTGTAACTTTTGTGTAAACTGTGTGCAAACTTTATCATTATTTGTTTTAGTTTTTATTTTAATTTCTTTCTTATTTAAGGTTAATACTAATGCCACTAATTTATTATTTCTTAAGAAATTTCTTGTTTTAAAAGTTCTGTTATTACATGCTTATACCTGCATATTAAAAAAGCACAGTTTTTTTTTGAAAATTGGTGCAATTTGTCATTATTTGTTTTTGTTTCTTCACTTTCTTTTTTCTTAAAAGGTACTACCAATGCCACTAATTCATTCTTCCTTTGGAAAAAACTTTATTTTCATTTTGTTTTAGTTTGTATTTCATTTTTTTTCTTCTCTAATGGTAATAACAATATCACTATTGTCGACTACTCCCTTCATTTATTTTTACTTTACATATAAGTTTTGTCTTAAGTCAAACTTCGTAAAGTTTGATCACATTAGAGGAAAAAATATCAATATTTATACTATCAATCAATATCATTGCATCACGGAATTAATTTTCATATTGTATATCTTTTCTATTATAGATGTTGATATATCTTTAATATAAAACTGGTCAAAATTTATTAAATTTGACTTAAAACAAATTTATATGCGGAGTAAAAGAGAAACAGGGGGAGGAAGCGGCGTTCTGTCTCCAAGGCGCATCTATTCAAAAACTTCTGAATTTTTGTGTGGTGAAAGATGCTTTGGGTCCCTGCCAAATTTATCTTGTTTGGACATTTGAGTAGCTCGCGAGAAAAAACAAACAAAATTTGGGTCTGCAAGAAAGTTTACTGTTTGCGCACTGTTCAAACCGTTTTTGTCTTTTTTTTGCCACGAGCTTCTCATATGTTCGAACACGGTGAAATTTGGCATGGATATCACACACTCAAGCATCTTTCACCCAAAAAACTCGATTTTTAGAATTTTTCACTATCTTTAATTTACTGTTCATCTAGAGTAGATGAGCCCGGACTCAGAAATTATTATTCGACGGAGGGAGCACTATATTGCTCCCTAAGTGACTACTCCCTCCGTAAAAAGAAATATAAGAACATTTACGAGGGAGTACATTGCTGAGTATACCGAATACCATTGTTTACAGGCTTTGGTAATATACTGTTCTAGATTTTTATTCGAAATATTCATAAGCTGTTCATCACCTGCCTCCTCTTGATCCTGGCCTTGAAGCCGTTCTTCATGTGGAGAATGACGGAGATCTTGGGCTCGATGACGTGCCCCGCCACGAAGTCCACCTCGAAGTTCCTCACCACGGCGGCCGCCACGGCCTTGAGCTGCACGACCGCCATGTCCTTGCCGAGGCAGGTCCGCGGCCCGGAGTTGAAGGAGATGAACTTGTACGACGGCACGTACCGCAGCTTGCCGTCCTCCCCGATCCACCGCTCCGGCCGGAACTCCCGGCAGTCCTTGCCCCACACGGCCTCCATCCTCCCCATCGCGTACAGCGACACAAGGATCTTGTCCCCTGGCCGCACCTCGTGCCCGCTCGGTAGCGCCTCGGCGGCGGCCACTCCCTTGTGCTCCATCGGCAACGGCGGGTACAGCCGGAGCGACTCGCACAGGGCGGCGTGCAGGTACACCAGCCGGCCGAGCTCGTCCGGGTCGTAGGTCACCATGCCGTCCAGGGTGGTGGTGGTGGTCTTGATGGTGTCGAGCTCTGCCAGGATCTTGGACACCACGCCCGGGTTCCTGGTGAGGAGGTAGAAGAACCAGGTCAGCGCCGACCCGGTCGTGTCCCGGCCGGCGATCACAAGGTTCAGGGTCGTGTCGCGGAGGAATACGTCGACGACCGTGCCGCTGCCGGCGTCGCCATCGTCGTCGTCGATGTAGGAGGAGAGCAGGTCCGCCGAGTCCTCGATTCCACCTGTGGCCTTCACCGCCTCCCGCCGCTTGGCGATCGTGTCGCCGATGAACCGGTCGATGTCGCGCCCCGCCACCGCCATCTTCCGCTCGTACCCGACCCCGAGCCGCCGCACCAGCTTCCACCAGGACAGCGGGAGCAGGCTGCGGACAAGGAGCACGTCCATGGCGTCATCTATGGCGCGCGCGAACGGCACCTCCGGGAAGCCGACGGCCAGGCAGCCTGGGTCGACGCCCAAGACCAGCGTGGTTGTAACGTCGAACGTGAGCCTGAGGAACACGTCCTGCAGGTCGCACTCACCGGCGCCGACGCCTGCGACGCGGGCTAGCAGCGGGAGCAGGTCGCGCTCGACCTTGCGGCGGCTGCAGCGGGACACGAAGGCTCGGAACCGAGGCCCGGACATGAGCAGCTGTGCCTTGGCACGCTGGCGGCGCCAGGAGTCGCCGTCGGCGTTGAAGATACCACCGCCCAAAATGTCCATGATCTGGGCGAACTCGGGGCCCTTGGGGTAGTTGGGGAAGTTGGAGGTGAACACGTGGCGAACGTTGGCCGGATCGGCGGTGATGAAGAGCTGCAGCCCCGAGCGCGGCGGGCCGGCGAGGCGGAAGCTGAGCGGGCTGGCAGTGAGGACGGAGGTGACCCAGTCGTGGAGGCGCGGCAGGTTGGCGAGGAGCGCCGGGAGCATGCCCACCAGCGGCCAGTCCAGCGGGAGCGCTGGGTTCTGCCGCTTGGACCTGATGTGGAAGTAGTAGAAGACCACGAAGCAGAGCAAGGCGAGCGAGAGCTCGAGGAAGGAGACGGACGCCATTGCTGCGGCGTTGCACGGTCACCTGCTCGGACAGGACCGGCTTTGTCGAGATGGAGGAGCGTGCCAGCCGCCAATGGTGGTCTAGAGTTCAAAGCCTCTGCCAAGTGCCAACATCCATTTAGGGAGCGGAACATTGTCCACGTCGCCGGAGTACCTTTTCCAATTGAAAACTGCCCACGAGGATTGTTGTTGCTGCACGTGAATGCAGAGATCACATTTTCGTTTCCACGAGGATTTTTCTCTCGTCCACATTTTTTTCACCAGGGGCATTGCGGATGGCCTAACCGACTGGAAAATACCAGAAATTTATTTTTCAGAATTGCTAAATTACATCCAGATGATTTTTAATAATGCTACATCTAAGTTTTGTCACTGTTTCTTTTTGAACATTGCAAGTGCTCATACATACGCGCATACACTCATCCCTATGAACACACACACGCATACTCTACCCCTATGAGCACCTTCGAGAGACTGAGCCGGCATATGTCATCTTGAAATTTACGAAGTCAGAAAGCACATCGCCGGAAATCCTGAAATAAATTCAGGAATAACGCGAGCACCAGGACTTGAATCCTGATGGGCTGGGAATACCACTGTCCCTCGAACCATCCAATCACAGGTTGGTTCGCAGTTTTGTCACTGTTGGACCCTTGTTTTTTCTGTAAAACTGTCGCAAAGCTTTGATTGCTGTCGAGCGCGACGCTCGTCCCGGTTAGTCGCTGGTTTGGGCCTGTATCTTGTTGCGCGGTCAGTCGATTGTTTGGGCATGTATCTCGTCGCGCGGTCAGTCTTTCTTCTTTGTTTGTTTCTAGGCCGCGTTGCCAGAAACTGTAGAGATGGTCGCTTCCCCTCTTATTTTCTGTCGCCTCCTCCCACAATAAAAACCAAAGAGCTAACATTTTAATTGTGTACTTAAAATAAATTTTATGTTTGAACTAAGTAATTTTGCAACCAACAAATATTAGTTATATGACATACCCGTGTACAACGTGCATTGATTTTTATATGAATTTGAGGGTTTGAATTTGACATGTGTGGCTGCCGGCCAAATATGAGGGGCCATTTAGTTTTGTCCGCGGACGTCTAGGGAGTCGGATTTGTCAAGTCGGGCTGTAGATGTTCTAATGGTAGCTTTTAAGGAGGACAATTCATATAAATGATATGCTGGATTATCACGGAGACAAACCCAGCGGTTCTACAAATAATCCTAGCAAAACGTAATCACTCCGTTCTAGTATTTCTAATCCACCGCGTGCATCTATGTACAAGTTTTATAAGAGCAACTCTAGCCGATCCCTGAAAAAAGAGAAGTATCTGATTGAGTATACTTTAGTAAGTTTTTCACTCCAATAACTTTTGACATGACTTAGTCTATCCCTAAGTATGACGAAGTATAATTTTGTATTTTCCAACTTATGCAATTCTAGTTTACATTGCAACTACATATTAGCACACGTATAGAAACTAAACATAAATATGAAGGTGCAAGCAAATCACAGATATAGTTTACAAACGAATCAAAGTTTACAAACCAAATTATTCAAATTCAAACGCACCGAATGGGTCAAATGTAGCAAATAACATGCTAAAAGCTCAACTATGTGTGGTATGAAGGTTCCAATGATACTCAATAAAATCTTGGAGCTGGTTATGAACTTATGGGCTCTTGATCCTACGATGCACTTCTAGGAATGCCTGGATCATATTTAGATCGTACTCTAGCTCAACAGAAGCCCTGTTGGTGATGTACCGAAAGTTTTCAGGCATATCTCTCTCAGCTTCGACGATCATGTTATGCAAAATGATGCAACAAGTTATAATTTGACATAGAACCTTGGAGCTCTAGTACCCAGTAGGGCGGCGAAGAATTGCAAAGGGTTTATGAGGCACACCGAAGGCTCTTTCCACATCTCTCTCAAACTCTTCATCTTCAATTCAAATGGCTTCGTTCAATTTGATTTTACAAAACAAAACGAAAAGAAAAAAACACCTAGGATTCCGTCGACCACTTGCAAGGCAGTGGTAGTGCACCGGCCGTATGGTGACATTTAGGCCAAATTAGCGGGCGGCAACGCGTGAGAATGACCTCCAACGATGCGTAACAACAGTCAGATGGGGTGCCCGCCACGAGGAAGAAGATTCGAGAGAGATCCATTGAATCGATTGAGGCGACGGTGGGGGCGTTTCACCTCGATTCCGGCGACGGCCGACGGTCGACGAAGGGGTCAGACTCGGGCAGAAGGGTGGCGAGGGCCAGTGGGAGTTGGTGATGTATCTGCGAGGGCGATGGACGGCCGCTGGAAGGTGCGCCGGCGAGGAAGCACTGGTGGTGGGGAGGTGCGAGAGAGGCCAGAAATTTTACTCCGATCGGGTCGCAGCCGAGCATATTGAGGCTCCCAATAGGATGCTGAGTAAATCTTTTACTCCACTATATGGTTTAAGGAATCGGCTAGCTGTCGGTTAGAGAAGAAATGAAAGTACAATGAAAACTATCACTATAGTCTTTTAGGTGATCGGCTAGAGTTGCTCTAAGTACCTAACGATTGGCAAACCAGTTTCTTTCACTTCATCACAGAAGCACAAATGCACTGGTATCTCAAGTTCTCAACACAAAACAAAAGCTTTTCAAAAAGTTTAAAACAACAATTCCCAATACCTACTAAAAATGTGCGGGGTGCTACTACGCACATAGTAATTTTTTTCTTAGGAGAAATATAAGCTTTATTGATGATAATCCACATGGAGTGGGATACAAATCGGTCGTGAGGGTTAGTGAGAGAGTAAGAGAGTGTTTAGGTAACCTATTGACTTCACCGTTGACAGCACACCCTTCAAAAATTAAATTACAATTAAAACTAGAAGCTCAAAGTTTTATGTCTGTAATCACCGACCTGTAGCGGCCCTGGTTGCTCTTGTTTATGCCGTTCACTGCTACTTCTTGAGTTTGCATTGATTTTTTCCTTGAAGAGGAAAGGGTGATGCAGCAAACTAGAGTAAGTATTTCCCTCAGTTTGAGAACCAAGGTATCAATCCATTAAGAGACAACGCACAAGTCATCGAATACCTGCACAAACAATCAACAAACTTGCACCCAACGCGGTAAAGGGGTTGTCAATCCCTTCACGGTTACTTGCAAAAGTGAGATATGATAGAGATAGATAAACGGTAAAGTAATATTTTTGATATTTTTGGTTTATAGAATGGAAAGTAAAAGATTGTAAATTAAAGGAATGGCAACAAAAGTCGGTAAGTTATCCCGCCGGTGGTGACAATTTGCTTTTTTTAATTCCTTTTATTGTTTCCTCACTTTGTGGTTTCTTCTCCGGACGGTTTTATTCGGCTTTTCTTTTTTCTTTCTTTCTCCTTTTCCTTTCTTCTTAAATGCCCAGATTACTTTCAAATTCATGAAGTTTTTTTCAAAACCAGTGAACTTTTTCTTTCCCAAATCCATGAACTTTTACTCAAATTCGTGGACATTTGTTTCCAAAATCAATGAATTTTTTTCAGATTTGTGAACTTAAAAAAAGTAGATGAACTACTTTTCAAATTCGATGGACTTTTTACAATAAATGTTTTTCAGATTGATGAACTCTTTCAAATTCAATGAACTTATTTTCAGATTTTATGAACTTTTTTCAAAATTGATGAACTATTTTCAGTTTTTTATGAACTTTCTCAACAGCGATGAACTTTTTTCAAATTTGATGTACTTCTTTCGGAATTCAATGAACCTTTTTCAAATCCGATAAACTTTTTTCAAATCCGATAAACTTTTTTCAAATCCGATGAACATTTTTTTTCAAATTCGATGAACTTTCTCCAAATTCACGAACTTTTTCTATTTTTGTAAACTTTGAAAGAAGGGTCAAATACTTTTTTTTGTGTAGTAATCAGCAAACAGGCTCTTGGTTTGGTGGTTAACTCGCATCGGCAGTTACAGTGGCGACCTTGGTTCGAGTCCTACTTCGGAAATAAAGCTGTTGTTTTTTCTTTGCGATTTGCTTTTGTCAGTAGGTTGTTGGGCCGGCCCGCTGTGCATCGCATGCGAGCGCCAGAAGCGCGAAGCGATGCTTACAGCGCTAATAGGACCTCCCGGATTCGAGCGCACATACGCTAGTCACCGGATGCATGCGGGCACAGGCTCCTGGGCCGGTAGAGTTGTGCAGTCCGGTTTTCCTTTTTTTTCCTCATTTTCCTTATGGGTTTTGGGTTTCCAAAGGGCTTTATGCTCTTTTTTATTTTATACTGATTTCTTCAGGTCATTGATTGTTTTTTATTTTCTTTTTTAATTTTATTTTCGTTTCCTTTTATTTTTTATAAATCCACCTTTTTATTCATTCAAGCATGGTGAATATTTTTAAATATCTGATAAACATTTTCTAAAATATTTTTATTATTTTTAATATATGAAGAATATTTTTAAATATCTGTGAACATTTTTAAGAAGGGGCCTTGGCGCCACGGTAAAGTTCTTGCCTTGTGACCATTAGATCACATGTTCGACTCGTGGAAACAGACTCTTGCAGAATGTAGGAAAATGCTATGTACTATAGATTCAAAGTGGTTGGACCCTTCCCTGGACCCTGCGCAAGCGGGAGCTACACGCATCGGGCTGCCCTTTTGTGAACATTTTTAAATATATATTGAAAGTTTTTAATGTATATTTTATTTTAATAGTAGGTTTTTAGATATTTCGCACCATAAAAATAATCCAAAAACCGAAGAGAAAAAACAAGACGGCATGTTTTTTTGGTGAGAAAACAAAGACAACATGTTGGTTTGGCTGCTGAGTTACACTACCAGAAGAGAGCCCTATGCCGACGGCGGCCGTCGGTATACCTAGGTTGTCAGTACATATGTGGCCTGCCGACCATAGCTCAGATGGTAGGCTCATGCCGTCAAATCTAGATACCATATATTCTCTCTCCCCGGAATTTCCACATGGCAGGCCTACGCCGATGGCTAGGAACTCCCAGCAAGCGATACGTGGCAAGCTATGCCGACGGCCTGACAATCGGCATAGTTCCCTGCCATGAGCTTCGGACGGGCGACATGTGGCTGTTTTTTGTGCTGACGGGGTTCTGTGCTGACGGTTGCGCGGATGCCGTCGGTATATGCAGATATGCCGACGGTTTGACAAGACTACGCCGTCGAGATCGATGTTGACGGGCCTATGCCGTCGGCATAGGGGTATACCGGCGGTACGGCCTTTGACTGTCGGCATAGGGGTTTATTCCGGTAGTGTTACTGTCCTCGTTGGCATGTGCAGGCCCATACTGGTAGAATGGAGCAAAATTGGCACACACAATTGAGACTAAATATGGCATGTAAAAGTGGATTCAGTCCGCTTTTCTTTTTTACTAGTTTTCTTGGAGATTTAAGAAAAACTAGAACAAAAAACAAACAAACACAGACACACACACACATGAGTGGTTGTCTAAAATGCATGCATTTCGCATCATCAGGCAGCTTATTCGAACACAAAATATCCAGCGTTTGTCGTGTACTTCAGAAACTAATGGAGTAGGCCGGCGACTTGTCCGGATTGAACAGCCCAAAGTGGTTCTCTGTCGGTTCCCCTGTCTTCAGGTTCTCGTTGAACATAGCGAACAGGTACGTCTCCAACGGCCCGGATCTCTTGGGCGTGCCATTGCCGACATGTTTGATCAATCCCTGGTTGTACGCCTGCGCGTTCTGCGCCGTCGCCCCGAACCCACTGGCCGACGGCCACCCGCTCTCGGACACGACGACCTTCATCCCCGGTTTGTCCGCGTCCTCCAGCGCGGCATAGATGGAGTCGACCATGGCGTCGAAGAGGTTCGTGTAGGTCAGGCCGTTGCCGTCGTCGTTCACGGTGGTGCCCGGCACGAAGGTGGCGTAGTTGAGCTTGATGTTCTGCGGGTCGCCTTTGTAGGCGAAGTAGGGGTACACGTTGGCCAGAAGCGGCGCGCCGGTGCTCGCCAGGGAGTCCAGGATCGGTCCCATGTAGTCAAGGTCCGCGAACACGCCGTTGGAGGGCGGGAAGGTGTTGGTGACCACGTCGAACCGCAACGACGTGGAAACCTTTATGCTGCCGAGGCCGGCAGCCGTGAGCGCCGCTTGTACGTTCTTCATGGCCGGGAGGATGGTCTTCTGCCCAGCGCTGTCCATGACCTCGTTGCCCACGGCGATGTAGCGGAAGGAGACGCCCGGGTAGGGCTGGACGTTGGCCTTGACCCAGGCGGGCGCGGCGGAGGGGTCGTTGGCGAGGCTGGTTAGCGCGCCGTTGCCGACGTCCATGAGGAGGCCGATGCCGGTGCCGCTGAGCGCCTTGAGGACGTTGCTCTCCGGCTCGTAGATCCGCATGGCGTTGATGCCCTTGGATTTGTAGAGCTTGACGACGTCGCTGGGCGCCGGCAGGTTGTTGCCGATCACGCCGTTGCAGACGCCGATAGACTGCGCTGAAAAGATTAATATGCGGCTTAATGAGTCTGATTTCTTGTGTACGTCAAAAATACAATAATGAAGCAATTAGTAATATCTGATTCCTGGCATAAATGTTTAGTTATCGCCGGATTAGCTGCCCGGTGAGCACTACACTCTTTTTATGCTCTATAAATATATTTTCATGTATGATAACAACAAAATGCATAGATGTATGGATGCATCTTAAAAAATCATGGATATAGTACCTGCTGGAAATGCTGCGAGGGCAACAAGAACAAACAGCGCCACTGCAACTGTAAGCGTGGGAGCAACACCATGCTTCGCCATCGACGCAATGCAGTGTATGTATTCTATACCAGGCACAGTCGTCCCTTTATATGCAAATTCTCAGCACTGCTATCCCGCAGATTGGCGCAAGCACACGTTCCGACGTTCGTTCCAGGTCGGCCGAGTCCACCTCGAGAGTTTCTTTATTTCTTATCCGTTTCCATTTTCCACCACTAGTATAGCACCTACTGTACGTGCTAAGTGCCAAGTGCAGGCGCAACTTGTTCGTTGGCCTGTGGAAACCGGTTGAACGGGTGTCACCATCCTGTCCGGCCATATATCGATCGTTGTGGTGATTAATTGACTCAATCAGGTCGTCGACGTGCCCGTGCCGGTCGCTCGCAGAGCTCGGCAATATGTATACAGAGAGAGCCGCGCCATGGCTAGCTTGTCTGGCTCGTGGAATTTCCTCGGCGCGCTGACCGCTAACCTGGGCCGTCTCGGGGACTGATGGTGACCTCGACAGTGCGTGCTTTGTTGCTTCCGCAGGCAAGTGTTGTCAACAAGGACAGAGAGTACGTTGCTTCCTCGAAGTAAGCTGCTTGTCTGTGTGTACGTTGTGGCACGGGTGCTATCAACAAGGTCTAAGGGTGGTGGTGGTTTCACACCCGACTGTAATAGTCCGCGATATATTTGTAAGAGCAACATTACTAGAGTCGTCATTATATTGATTGACATCCATCATATGTTCATATGGATCGCGCTTCACAATAATATGAAGGTTGCCGAGGCGACGCACAGGCTCAAAATCGTTATAGACGTAGCCTCCAAAAAAAAGTCGCATGTGGGACCCGTTTTTCATTGGCTACAAGACCACTTCCTTCCCGCCTCAACAATGAATGTTTTTTCGTACTAGAATTGAACATGGATTACTACTACGATTTGAGCAACCATTTAAACTACCCTTTAAACTATGATTCTTTCTCGATTTGAGAAGATCTCAATGTTTTATTTGGATGATTTAATCTATCCTGAGAACCAACTCGTGGACATTAATCCTCTCACGAACCTCACTGAGATCACGCAGCACACCGCACGCGCGCGTACAACCATTTCGACTTAGATTTGTTGCTTTTCCTCTATGTGTATCTGCCCGAACTTGTGAATGACCACCTTGTGAATGTAGGCCAACATTTTGGAGAATCGCCAGAAATGAGCAGGTCGAGGCAGAGGAGCTATATTCATGCATATTGGTTATGTTCAATGTTGCGACATGGGTGATATATGGTATCCCGGTGCACGCTAACAAGACAAACATACCGGTCGTGGCCACGAACATAATCAAAGTGGGGTTCAAGCTATTGCGTGTGGACCTCTTCATCATTGACGCCACCAGCCGCCGTCTGAGATATTGGTGCTGCTCGGATTGCTACTTGGTATGGCTTCTTGAAACGCACATTGTCATGCACATTCATGGGATAGATCATGTTGATTTCTGGTGTTGTCATGTATCTGATGTTGATCTTCAAGATGATAACGCCATCATACCCCGCAAGGTGTTGCTGATTGATTCAATTTGCAGCTAGTAATATATTTGCCTGACTTTGCAGTATGCTGCATGAAGAAATCCCAATCTGGGCAGGTTGCCACTTTCTCCGGTCCATGCCATCTTCCGTGCAATGTTACCTCCTCCGTTGAGATACCTTCACCATAGACAAATATTAAAATCAAGGAAAACACTTAGACCACACTCCAATGTTCATCGGTGGTTCCCATCACCTCCTGATGCCAAGTGGCCACTAGAGACGATGGGAACCAGCGGAAACACAGACTAGAAAGTTGAGCTTTTGTGAATCTAGCACCTAGGCGCCTAGATGAAGTTGGGGCAACATGGACAATGCATCACAAGGTCCTTAATGGAAATGTTAAAAGGGTGATCACATATGAGCCATTAGGCTGGTTGTAATGGGAGTATCATAGCTAGTATCATGCATGCCAACTAGGCAACTTTGATGAGGTGGCATGGAATTAAATGAAGTAAGAGAGGGTTGAGTATCATATCATAATACCGTATCATAATAAATGCTACACTAGTATGTGTCATGCATGGCAATAAGTAAAGTCATCTATGATACTAATATATGATACTATGCATTAGGGAGGTAGTATTATACACTAGTATCATATGCATGATACTAACTTGTGATACTACCCATTACAACCAGCCTTATGCCTCTAGTTTTTTTTA
>NC_057801.1:781998653-782008847 GCF_018294505.1 Triticum aestivum
GGCGGGGGAAGCTTTTGCCTGCTAGTTGTCCTTAACTATCTGTCAAATAAACCAATTTACTATTCATCTAATGACTAAATTGTTTTGAAGCTTCAGCCGATTTGGGCAGGGTAATAACAACATAGATTGGTGGCAGAGGAAGAGCATCGAGGCCGAGTCAGGAACCGTCCGGAGCCATGCTCGAAAGGTTAACATGTGTGGGTGGGGGGCTTTTAGCAATCAGATTAGGTCACTTCCATCTAGGAGGCGGGGGTCCTGTGGCGGGTGGCTGCGTAGCATGGCGTCACAACCATAGGGGAGGAAGGGAGGCTAGCCAGAGGGGAGCAGCGAGAGGAAGAAGGGCTGAGGGCATCTCCAGCCGCGCCCCCAACAGGCCACCCCAGGCCACTTTTTCGGCCCCGGCGCCGAAAAAACGGCCCAGTCGCGCCCACAGGACGCCGAAAATCGCCGGTTCGGACCTTTTTTTCGCACGGCGGTCACAGGCCGAACCCGGTACGCTGGGGAGCCGTTGGCGGCTCCGGCGCTAGGGAAAAGCACGCCTGGCCCACACCGACAGGGGAAAAGTCAAGGTTTTCTTCCCCCGACTCGCCTCGCACCCCCCGCACCCTCGGCCACCACTAGCTATATCCCGGCGACGGCCGCCGGCCTACTCCGCTAGATAGCCATTCCCCGCCGGAAAATAGCAGCGCTTCGCCGCGGCAGCCCCTCCCGCAGCAGCTGGGCGTTTCCGGCCGCGGAGGCGCGGTTTAACGGCGGGTACACGCCCACCGAGCGCAAGGTGTTCGACGTTTTGACTGTCTCGGCGATGAACTCGGATGAGGAGGAAGAGCTCACCGTGCTGCTGGAGGAGGAAGCCGCGGCCGACGTCCAGGAAGAAGAGCATCTGATGGTGCTCGGCGCCCTCGCCCAGCTGCTGGCGAGCAATGAAATGCTGCGTCGAGGTGGCTCGGCGCCAGGGCGGGTGGAAGCAAAGAACCGGCATCGTCTGCAAGGCTACTGCATGCTCTACTCCGACTACTTCGCCGATGCTCCACTTCATGGCGAGAGAACATTTCGGCGCTGTTATCGGATGAGCCGAAAGCTCTTCCTTAGGATTGTGAATTCCATCCGGGAGTTCGACAACTACTTCAAGTGCAAGATGGATTGCACTGGCGCTCTTGGATTCACCTCCATCCAGAAGTGCACGACAACGATGAGGATGCTTGCATATGGAGCTCCCAGTGATTCACTCGACGACTATGGGCGCATGGCCGAGTCCACCAGCATAGAGTGTTTCTACAAGTTCTGTCGGGCAGTGGTGGCAGTGTTTGGGCCACAATACTTGAGAACACCCAATGCGGAAGACACTGCTGTGTCATCTTGCACAACATGATCATCGAGAGCGAGCAAGAAGACCCAGTGTGGGAGATCATGACTTGCTGTGTCATCTTGCACAACATGATCATCGAGAGCGAGCAAGAAGACCCAGTGTTTGACACTGAACCATACTACAGGCAGGGTCCTCTAGCTGAAGTTGATCACCAGCTACCGGCAACTTGGACTGCCTATCTCAGTATGCGTCAGGAGATCCGAGACCCACAAGTGCATCATCAACTGCAGAAAGATCTGATTGAGCACCTATGGAGGCTCAAGGGGGACGCCGCGTGATGAAATACGAGTTTTTATTTGTTGAACTATATAATTTGTATTGAACTATTTGTTGTTGTAGTATTTTGTTGAAGTATTTGATTTTTTTGTGATGAAATATGTGATATGGAATAATTGTGTTGATAATTGAACGCCGAGACAAGGCGAAACCATGCCGAATATGGGCCTATTCTCGCATATATGGGCCGTTTATTCGCCGAAGTTGGGCTGCAAAGTGGGCCAATATCGGCGCCTGGGGGCGATGACTGGGCGCGAAACCGCCCCCAGTGCCGAGTGTATCGCCGGCTCGCCCCCAGGGGGCGTTTTTTATGCGTCCTGGGGGGGCCAACGACTGGAGATGCCCTGAGAGGGCGGCCCATTTTTGTTTCCTAGGATGGCGGATGGATTGTTGGGGAACGTAGTAATTTCAAAAAATTTCCTACGCACACACAAGATCATGGTGATGCATAGCAATGAGAGGGGGAGTGTATCTTGATACCCTTGAAGATCGCTAAGCGGAAGCGTTTATCAACGCGGTTGATGTAGTCGTACGTCTTCACGATCCGACCGATCCAAGTACCGAACGCACGTCACCTCTGAGTTTTGCACACGTTCAGCTCGATGACGTCCTCGCCTTCTCGATCCAGCAAGACGGGCAAAGTAGTAGATGAGTTCCGGCAGCACGACAGCGTGGTGACGGTGTTGGTGAAGAACAATCTCCGCAGGGCTTCGCCTAAGCACTACGGAAACTATGACGGAGGATAAACTAGAAGGGACGGGGTTGCCGGCACACGGCTTGGTGTTTCTTGATGTGTCTTTGGTGCTAGCCCTGCCCCTCTATTTATATGTTGAGCCCTGGGGTCGAAACTTGGAGTAAAAGCCTCCTCAAAGTCGGTTTTGCCCGAAAGGTAAGAGTCCTACACGGACTCCAGGGCTAGACGCCAGGGTTCCCGGCGTCTACCCCCTAGACGCCAGGGTTCCTGGCGTCTAGCCTCTGGTCTCCGCAAAACTTCCTTTTGCACTTTCCAAAAGCCTTGTGGGCTTTCCCCTTTGGCCCAAATAACGTGTTCTCATACCCAAACATTTCGGAAAACATCCGGAACCCCTTCCGGTGAATTCCGAAACCCTTCCGGAGATCAAACACTATTATCCCATATATCAAACTTTATCTCCGGACCATTCCGGAGTTCCTCATCATGTTCGTGATCTCATCCGGGACTCCGAACAACATTCGGTTACCAACATACATAACTCATATAATACTATATCGTCAACGAACGTTAAGCGTGCGGACCCTACGGGTTCGAGAACTATGTAGACATGACCGAGACATCTCTCTGGTCAATAACCAATAGCGGAACCTGGATGCCCATATTGGCTCCTACATATTCTACGAAGATCTTTATTGGTCAAACCGCATAACAACATACATTGTTACCTTTGTCATCGGTATGTTACTTGCCCGAGATTCGATCGTCGGTATCCCAATACCTAGTTCAATCTCGTTACCGGCAAGTCTCTTTACTCGTTATGTAATGCATCATTCCGTAACTAACTCATTAGCTACATTGCTTGCAAGGCTTATAGTGATGTGCATTACCGAGAGGGCCCAGAGATACCTCTCCGATAATCGGAGTGACAAAACCTAATCTCGAAATACGCCAACTCAACATGTACCTTTGGAGACACCTGTAGAGCTCCTTTATAATCACCCAGTTACGTTGTGACGTTTGGTAGCACACAAAGTGTTTCTTCGGTAAACGGGAGTTGCATAATCTCATAGTTGTAGGAACATGTATAAGTCATGAAGAAAGCAATAGCAACATACTAAACGATCAAGTGCTAAGCTAACGGAATGAGTCATGTCAATCACATCATTCTACTAATGATGTGATCCCGTTAATAAAATGACAACTCATGTCTATGGTTAGGAAACATAACCATCTTTGATTAATGAGCTAGTCAAGTAGAGGCATACTAGTGACATTAAGTTTGTCTATGTATTCACACATGTATTATGTTTCCGGTTAATACAATTCTAGCATGAATAATAAACATTTATCATGATATAAGGAAATAAATAATAACTTTATTATTGCCTCTAGGGCATATTTCCTTCATGGATTACGGTTAAATTGTAATCCAACGGCTGTGGGTCGACTGATCAAAACTACCAAAATATTCAGCCGCCTAATGTATAGGAGTTCCCTTGAATAAATTGAGCAATTTTTTGCCATCCATGCAAACACAAGATGTTTCGCATGCATTCTGTAGTAGAGGTGGCTTATTCCAGTAGACTAAAGTTAACACTTTCACTAGTAGAAAAAGACCCACTTGTCCCGGTTCACAAGGCCCATTTGTCCCGGTTCCCAAACCGGGACTAGAGGGTCGGTACTAAAACCCAATACCTTTAGTCCCGGTTCGCCTACGAACAGGGACAGATGGGGCTCCACGTGGCCGCTGCGGCTTGCAAAGGCAGAAGGGCCTTTTGTCCCGGTTGGTGGCACCAACCGAGACCAAAAGGCATCCACGTGTCAGCAGTTCAGGGCCTGTTTTTTTTTAAAGTGGGGGGGGGGGGGTGGGGGTTTTGTAGGGTTAATTTAGGGGGTTTCATATATTGTGTTAGCTAGCTAATAGAGAGAAGTGTCCTCTCTTATCTCCATGCTTGGTCGACGCTACGTACTATACGTGCAGAGAGGACTCGACTAGCTAGTAAGCAAATGAAGGAAACCATTAAGTACAGAAGATCGTCATGAACATATACAGAGAGAAGTGATCAACCTCTCTTTCTCTGAGAGATTGGTTGAACAACAAGTTTTCGTATATCTAGCCGACGCTACTAGCTACATATATACAATATAAGATCTATTACAATCCTTAAAGTCTGAAGTCAAGTGTCACATGGTATTCTTCGGATTTCTTGATGACGTGGTCAAGAAAGAATCCTGGCAATTCCTCTTGAATTGCTTTTATGCGATCAGGTAGTAGGAGCTCATCCCGCTGCTGCTAGATCTAAATCGAAGAAGAGGGTCAATACATGTGTATAAATGAAACTCAACACAAATGATGGTAATAAAATACAATTGTGAATACTTTTGCTTACACACTTGATATTGTTTTTCAGTGTAGCCCCGCTTATTCTTGGCCGTCTCGTTGTAGATGAACTCGCAAATATAGTATCCACAAAAATCATTTCCTTGTTCCTGCCACAAGCACTTTACGAGAAATAGAGGTCAATCAAACTAATAAGAAAGCATGCTAAATGGTATTGATGAAACTAGCTACAATCAATGGGAGATGCGCGGAACTAGGTATAGTACTTACTTTCGGTTGTTTAAATGTCAGCTCAGTTAGTAGTCCCGGAGAAATTGCGGTGAACTTTTTCCAAACTCGCCAGACAATGAAAATAATTACTTGATATCAGGAAATGAACGAAGTTGCCGATATGGTGCGATAATGATCGATTGAACTTACTTCTGGAGCATTCCAGTCATGTCCGCATAGTCCTCGGGATCTTTTCGTCTCGAGTCTAAGACGGTTACTTCTCCCTTCTCAAGCTTAATCACTAGGAGAATAAAGTGGAAGCTGCGCACGCATGCACAACTCATCAGTTACATGACTATAACCTCGAGTAATAAGGGAAACCGAATATGCACAAGATAGTGTAACACTCACTTGAAGTTGTAAGTAAAGAGTATTTTATCTTTGGTTTGATTTTTGAGCAACGATTTGAGCAAGTTGTCCTCGATCTCTTCGCCTTTTTTGACCGTGTATTCATGTATGACGTTTAGGTTAATGAACCCAATGTCATACATTTGAGCTTTTCTGCATTCGACGATCTTCAATCTGCATAGTATAGTAAGGATAATTATATATATATGCAATGAAAGAGCTGAGCTATATATAGAGAGACTTAATTACAGAAAGTAGTACTTACAGACAGTAGCAAGCCACAAGTGATTTGTCGAGGGCCTGTTGATTGGAAAAACTCGTCAAAATCAACAGTTAAGAGTTCTTGGCCAATGAAGTCATGATCCTCTTTAATCAGCATCGACAAAGCATCCTTCCCAGACTTGCTGCAGGTTTTCATGTACCAGTCATGGAATCTTCGCATCATCGTTGTTAGAGCAAGAGTATCTTTGACGAGAGGCTTCCCGTAATGGTATTTGAATTCGTCCACCTCCATTGTTTTAAATTCTACATCATCAGGTAGGTAATCACCAATAGTGAAACCGGGCAGCAGCGGCTAATTTGCGACGATATTGCTAGACACCCTTAGCGGGGGAGGGGAGGGGGGAATGATTGGTTCTCCTGTTCTCCGAGCTGGGGAATTTTCTTCCCACTTCTTCGTTCTTTTAACCTTTTGTCAGTTGAAGTACTTCCCGACTGGCGCGCTTCTTGCACCGTCTTTTAAAGACATCGGAGATGGTTGTTATCCGGCAAACGCGGTGGTGCTCGCTTCAGGGCATTGAGAGTGCGCTTCGCTTTCATCGAATCTGTCTTCTCCTCCGGAGGTGGATGTTTTTTAGCTATTTCGTTTCAAAGAAGTCCTTCACTTGGGCTTGAACGATCTGCTTGTTTTCCTCCACAGTCATCTCGTATGGTAACTTCTCTACAGGCTTGAGAGATGGACCGAATCTGTATTGTCTCCCGCCTCTGGCTGTACTGCTAGACGCCGGAGCGGCGGCGGCTCTCTTCCGTTGCTGCTGCCGAGTTGTAGAAGGAGGCGGAGTGGTCCGACGCGCTGGAGCAGCCGGAGCGGCGGCGTATGTGTTCCGCCGTTGCCGACGAGGCAAAGGAGGAGGCGGGCTGCTCGAACGCGCCGGAGCAGGCGGAGTACTGCCGCCCTCACGCGCTGGAGCAGGAGGCGGCGTGCCCTGATCACTCACCGGAGGAGGAGGATGAGGAGGAGGAGGATTGCCCAGCTGACTCGTTGGAGGAGGAGGAGGAGGCGGATTGCCCAGCTGACTCATTGGAGGAGGAGGAGGAGGCAGACTGGCGGAGGCGTGAAGTTCAGAAGCTTGATGTGCTCCTTCCGCCATAGAAATGGAGTCTTCAGAGCAAGACCCAGCCGAGTCTCCCCTTCACCTGTAGGGTGGTCAAGCTGGAGCTCCTCAACTCCCTCCATTATTTCATCCACCATCACAACTGTATAGCCTTGTGGAATTGGAAGGCAGTGAAAAGTTGCGTTGGGTTCAGGAGGGAACACAGAGCGACAGCCGCCTTGACTTTGAGGTTCTGCCATTGCGTCATAAGCTGGCACTGGTGTGACTCCGTGATAGCATCCACGGGGTAGCCAGGAGCCGTGAAGTCAGGCTGCTGAACGAGCTCGATGGAAGCCATGCTGCTTCTCTGCTGAGATGGTGGGGTAGCTTGGGCAGGATCTCGCTGGTTTTCAACAGCTTGTCGTTCCTCTAGCTTTCGTACCCTTGCGTGAAGCTTCTGCAGTTCGCTCAGCTCCACTTTCCTCCTCCTTTCTTGGGTTTTGTAACCGCCTGCGTTGGGAAACCCAACCTTCCACGCAACGGAGCCTGGTGTGCCTCGTGTTCGTCTAGGGTGCTCAGGATTCCCGAGGGCCTGTGTGAGCTCGTCGTTCTCTCTGTCAGGAACGAACGTCCCTTCCCACGCTGCCTTGATTGCTGCATGAAGCTTCGTGATGGGTGTTGCAAGTTGCTGGTCCGTTCAACAACACTTCCCTGTTTCAGGGTCCAAAGTTCCCCCAACCCCGAAGAACCAAGTCCATGAACTGTCTGGCCAGTTCAATGTCTCTGGTTCGACCCCTTTAGCAATCAGGTCACTTTCATCCTTGTCCCACAATGGTCGGGCTTTGAGGTAGCCACCTGACCCCGTGCGATGGTGATGCTCCCTCTTTGCAGCATTTATCTTGTTTGTCGCTGACATCTTCTTACTCTTCTCTGATGTCTTGTGGGGCACAAATGCGGCCCAGTGATCTCTTATCTTCTCAAATCGGCCGGTGAATTCTGGAGTCTTGTTTTTGTCGACATACGTTGATTTCAACTCATTCTTCCACCTCCTAAATAGATCTGCCATCTTCTTAAGAGCATAAGCCTTGACCAATGGCTCTATAACTAGCTTATCCGGATCCTCCTTTGCCGGTAAGGTGAAATTTTCCTTCGGTGAGGCACATTGGTCGCGGTTCGAGCCTCGAACCAGGACCAAAGGTGTGAGATGAACCGGGACCAATGCCCCACGATGGCTTGGCCGGCCCCCGGCCTCACGAACCAGGACCTATGCCCCCGTGGGTCCCGGTTCTGGGCTGAACCGGGACTAATGGGCTGGCCCAGCCTGAACCAAAGCCTTGTTTTCTACTAGTGTTCTTATCTTGCTATGAACATACGCACACAATGATATACCTCGATTAGAAACTAATGAGGCATGCCAGAGAGTTTTTGGGGTTAAACAATCCAAAGTATCACCAGCGAAAATAAAATATTGCAAACATACAAGAGAAATAGTGCATGTGGGAGTTTCTATTGCCTGGACGTCCTAGGATCGTGACTTAGAAAAAAGATACTATCCGGGACTAGAGGACCGTGACTTATGTCAGATCCGACGGCCGAGGGAGCAGTAGATCCGGCGAAATTATTACCCAACTGACACCTAGGTCGAAAAATTGATGGGTTGAAAGGATGATTACAGTATTGCCAGTGTGCCTCTTATTATTTCTTCATTAAATAATTTGAGCTTTTTCGCCATCCAAATAATTTGAGCTTTCTTGCCGTCCATGAAAAGCATGATGTCCCCATTGTACAGTAGAGGTTGCTTATCTATTATATATAAAAAGTGCTTGACGGGTTAATACAAAAAAGATAAATAAGCTAAAAATTACCACAATAATTAGAAACATCTGGCCGTTAAATTGGTGGACCCGTAACTTAAAAGCCGTAATTAATGGATTAGATCTAAGAGCTCCCCATCACAAAAAGGAAAAAAAACTAAAGCTGCCATAAGCCGGAACGTACATAACTCCCCATCTCAAAAAGGAAAAAAACTAAAGCTGCCATAAGCCCGAACGTACATAACTCCCCATCTCAAAAGGAAAAAAAAATATCCACCGTAAGCCTGTACGTACTTAATTGATGGGTTTTTTGGACACACTACTTGTGGTTTATTAGATCTAAGAGCACTCCATTTCAAAAAGAAAAGGCTGCAGATAAACCCTGTAGCTATCTCGAGCCTGTGCGGTAGATCAAAAGAGAAAAATAAACTGCAGCTGTCCACGGCCTGTACATATGTAATTAATGGATTATTAGGCCCGAGAGAGCTCCACCTCAAAAAGAAAAAAAATAACTGTAGCTAATTTTTCTTTACGTGAAACCTTGAAACGTTTTAAGCATTGTGCTAGATCAATCAGTCCCCATCCCTCAAAAAAAAGATTGATCATGTCAAATAGAAAGTTGATCAGCCACCAAGCCATTCCATAAAAAAAGACCGATCAGGCTCAACGTAAAAACAAAGGAAAACGTTTGCAAACGGCACACCGGCCGAAGCCGCTCGCTCGCGCATCACACTGCGCACTGGTCCCACGTCCTCTCACTTCTTTTATCTTTTTCTCTCTTGATCTTTCTCCACCTCTCCCCCGTCACTCATCCCATCCCATCCATGCGCCTCTCCCTCGCCGCTCATCTGTCGCCGGCAGTGTGTCGGAGACAAGCCGCCATTCGATTGAAGGTCCCCCGCGAGTAAGGATTGAAGGATGCTGCAGACACTCGCGTCCGCCGTCGCCCCTGTGTTGTGAGAGCGCCGTTGCGAGGCCATGGCGAGCCGCAGGAGGGCTGGGACCAGCGTGGCGACCTGCTGCACCCCGGCGATGTTGTGATGCTAGCGAACTGGATCCCGGCATCAAGCGGTGACAACCAACAGCGGGCGAGCTGCAACCGGCCCGGGCCGTGCTACAACCGGCGGCCGACGAACTGCAACCGCCCGTCGCTGTCGATGCTGGAACCAACGGTACAAAAAGCTGGAACCAGCGCTCGCAGAAGCTTCAACGACATGGGGCGGTGCTACATCCAAAAGCCAGCGCGGACAAGACATGGGTGCGGTGCTACAACCGGCAGAGCAAAAAGTTGGAACCAACGACACAAATAGATGGAACCAGCTAGGACATTTGTTACTAGGGTGGAGAGCGGACTGCGCCATTGCTGTCATTTTTGCTGGAATCGAGAACACAAAAGTTGCAACCGGCAGAAGAATTGCTGGAAGCAGCATCTGTAGCAGCTGGAACCTGTGATTATTTTTGCTACATGTCAAGGATTGGTACGGGGAGACGTAGTGGCGCTCCATTTTTGCTGCAACCCGGGAACGAAAAGCTACAAACGACAAGCTGTTTTGCTACAACGGCCAGACGTTGAATTGGGTTGCCCAGGGAAGAAGAAGACGATGGTGCGTGCAGTGTGCACCCTGCGGCGAGCGCCGACGGCGCGTACAGAGGGGGTGTGGCGCACCAGATGCTGCAACTGCAGGCGGAGAGAGCTACAACCGCTGTTGGCAAAGGCTTCGTGCCAGCCATGGCCAAGCCGGGGCGGGGATACGACGACGACGGAGCGC
>NC_057801.1:782009097-782029510 GCF_018294505.1 Triticum aestivum
CTCTCCCGCTGCAGCCGCCTGGGGTCCGGTTTGCATCGAGGAAGAAAGAAGAAGAAATCTGACGATTGACAGCGTTCTAATCGGAGGGCTGGCACTTGACCGGCCGAATATTGGGCCGGTGCGCCGGCGCCTAATACTGGCCAAAAACAAAGGCCCATCAGCCCCAACTGCAATCAAGTTAGCTTCATGTACACCCACTAAAAAAAGGTAGCTTCACGTACATGTAAAAGAATTACCACAATAATTAGAAACAACCGGCCGTTGATTTGCTGGACCATAACTAAAAAGACATAATTAATGGATCAGATCTAACACCGCTCCATCTCAACAAGAAAAAAACTGAAAAATAACTGTAGCTATCCTTAGCCTATACGTGTGGCCCAAAATCCTGCCTAATTTTTTGGAACAAAATTCACATACCCTGCCTAATGTTTTGAAACAAAAGTCACGTACATCAATAAAACAAATGGAAGAAAAAAAAGTAAACTACGTCTAAAAAAGCAAACTACATGAAGTTCTGTCGGGAACAAAAATAAAACAGGCTCACGTCAAGGTTGAGTTCAATTTAGACACCGCATATAGAACTAGATTGTGCATCTATCTATTATATATAAAAAAGTGCAGATGAAATTACCTTAATAATTAGAAACATTGAGTCGTTAATTTGATGGATCTATAACTTAAAAGACATAATTAGTTGGTTAGATCTAAGATGACTCAATCTCAAAAAGAAAAAAAATGCAGCTATCCATAGCATGTACGTGTGGGTCAATCACAAAATGAAGATTACGTGCACTTAAAGAAAACGATTACCTGAAAACCTTCCTTTATAAGAAAAAGACTAAAGCTATCCAACCATACGTGTCACTCAATCCTAGAATACAAATCATAGTTGTCGCCCCTCAGAAAATAAAAACACACGAAACGGCCGTCCCCAATGTCTTCGACCTCATGTAGTGGCCATCACAACGAGTCTCTGCAATAGCGCTGCCGGTATTGCTTCGGGATCTGAGGTCTCTTCGCCGCCGCCTAGCTACAAAGAAAAATTATCAAATCCAAATCTATTTTTGTAGAAAGAAAAACCTATGTTCAAGGGATCAATTCCACATCCGCTTCTTTGGGATGAACTCAATCGGGATCTAAGCTAGCTACGGGAGATGACATCCATGCAGAATGAATCAGCAACAGCATGAACGTTGCTCTTTGCGTAGCTGGACATTAGACGGTGGTATCCATCTGGTAGTCAACAGAAAAGAGGAGGGTGTCTTTGCTCTATGAGTAGCCGGGCATCAGCCGACGACAGCAACTCAGGAGTCAACCGAGAAAGTAAGGTAAAGAGAAATGTGGCAAAGGGGACGAGGCAAGACCAGCATTTGTTTGAAGGTGTGAGAGATGCCTGAACGTTGTGTGCATCCACGTGAGTTTATTGGGCTAAAAGCTCAACTAATCATTGAAGTACCAAAAAATTATTTTACTACAAACAACAGAAATAATCAACTATGAATTGTTCTAAAAATCAGCTATGAATTACTAAAAAACACCTATGATTAGTGTACACATCTAAGGAAAACAGTATAATGCATCTACGTACATTTAGCGTAAATTGTGTAACTTTTGGTGATACATTTTTTAAATAAATCTATGCTAACATGTGGGAATATTGAGAAAATTAGAAAATAATGACAAAATCACCCATATTGATGCAAATCTTATGCATATGATGCTTCAAAGGAAAACAATATATACTAAAAATAAGAAACTTTAGAACACCTCAACGGCATTGTAAAGCTAGCCGTACACCATGTATACATCACTGCAGCCGCAGTAGTTAAACAAGTGGTTAAGGGCACGTAGCACTAAAAAAAATCAGCTGCAGCCGCATGAGGTAAACAATTGGTTAAGAGCACACAATACTAAAAAAAAACAGCGACACCATAGCCTTCAGATATTTCCCCGAAGCATTAAAGGGGTTATATCCTTAAAATCAGCACTTCATGACCAAGCCAAAGAACTGGCAAATATGAACTAATTTGAATCTTACCGTATTATGTACTAGCCCGAGCGAAGAGCGGGCCACTTTGCTAGTTCAAGTACAAAGCACACCGTATTATTTGTTTTAGCTAAGCAAGAAAATATATTTTTGGGAAAATTAAGAAAAACTTTGTTGCCTTGCTATGTACCCCCTCTGTAAACTAGTATCACATCGCTTAGATTATACTCCCTCTGTTTTTAAATATAACCTCTTTTAGAGATTTCATTATGAACTACATACGGATGTCTCTATATGTACTCCCTCCGTTTCTAAATATAAATCTTTTTAGAGATTTTAATGCGGACTACATACGAAGCAAAATGAGTGAATCTACACTCTAAACTACGTCTAAGGATGACAATGAGTAGGGTATGGGGCGGGTAGAGCAATATCATACCCATACTTGTGTAGTGAATGGGTACAAAATTCTACCCATACCCGTACTCATGGGTACGAAATTTTACCCGTACCCATACCCGACGGGTACCCATACCCATTCGGTACCCAATGGGTAGAGCAAATAGTACACAAGTTCTTCATAATTTTACATTCATCGATAGCACAGTTCACAAAAAAAATTTATCTTAACTCACTAGCAGATAGATGAGACATGACAATTATATCAACTCAAATTGACACTGGGTGACAACTTTAAGATATGTTCACAAGCTCACGACACACTTCACCAAATAACATGTAGTATAAATGGTAGGGTATGGGTATATCCATGGGTACAGGGGTAGGGTATGGATAATACCCATGGGTATAAAATTGTGCCCATGCCCTACCCATGCGGGTACGGTATCCACGGTACCCGTACCATGGATAAAATTGCCATCCTTAACTACGTCTACATACATTCATATGTAGTCCAGATTGAAATCTCTAAAAAGAGTTATATTTAGGAACTCGGGGAGTAGTTCATATTGAAATATCTAAAAAGGAGTATATTTAGAAACGAAGGGAGCAGATCATAGAGAGGAAGTACGTATGTATCGACGTGTGCCGTGCGTTTAGAAACTGATGGTGTGCGCCGGCGATTTGTCCGGGTTGTCCGGGTTGAAGAGCCCAAAGTGCTTCTCGATCTCAGCCAGGCCCTCCCTGTTCTCGTTGAACATGGCGAACACGCAGGCCTCTATCGCCCCGGGCTTCTTGGGCGTCCCCTGCCCGACATGTTTGATCAGATTCTGGTTCTTGTTACTCTCTGGGCTATCTGGTGGGCGCGGCGGAAAGCAATACAGGAAGGGGAGTTCCAAAGCCCACTGTCCACGCACATTTTCATTGCCAGATACCTTGATGAGGTGTGGTCGGCACATGTAACGCCATGCAGGAGCAAGCCTTCGGCTCCCAGACCAACTAGTGTGTGGAAGCCCGCCTCCACCTGAAGGGTTTGGAAAATTGAATGCCGATGCGGCAGTAGCGAAGACTCAGATCCGAGGTGCGGTTGGGGTGAATTGTGGAGATGACCAGGGGGTCTTTCAGGGGGCGTCCGCGGTGATTTCCAAGAGAGTACTCGATCCAGAAACTCTTAAAGCCTATGCATGGAGAGAAGCTCAAGCTTTGGCAGAAGATATGGCGATGCGCAAGATTTACTTGGCCATTGATTGTCGGAGAGTCGCAAACGAGGTTCCAGCGCGAGCATAATTTGAAGCTCACAACATTGAAAAAATGGCTACTAGCTTGGGTTTGGGACGCCATGTGTGGCTCTCAGATCGTCCTAGCAACATTTGTATCCCCAACACTCTCGTTGATTTGATAAAGTGCGCTGTCTCAACTGAAAAAATGAATATACGGGGCAAAATCGGCACAGAAAATTGAGAGTAAAATATGGCATGTAAAAAAGTGGAATTCAATCCTTTTCTTTTCATTTCTGACGTGTTTTATGGGACATTTTTAAGGAAAGAAGACATAACACACACGAGTGGTTGACTGAAACGCGTGCAGTCTGCAATTGCATTGCCAGGCAGCTTATTCGAACGCAAAATATCCAGCGCTTGTCGCATTCAGAAAGTAATGGAGTAGGCCGGCGACATGTCCGGATTGAACAGCCCAAAGTGCTTCTCGCTCTTCTCCCCGTCCTTCAGGTTCTCGTTGAACATGGCGAAAATGTACGTCTCCAACGGCCCGGGCCGTTTGGGCGTGCCGTTGCCGACGTGGTTGATCAACCCCTGGTTATACGCCCGCGCGTTCTGCGCCGTCGCCCCGAAACCTTCGTCCGACGGCCACCCGCTCTCAGATATGACCACCTTAACCCCGGGCTTGCCGGCTTTCTCCAGCGCGGCGTAGATGGAGTCGACCATGGCGTCGAAGAGGTTCGTGTATGTCAGCCCGTTGTCGTTCACGGTGGTGCTGCCTGGCACGAAGGTAGCGAAGTTGAGCTGGATGTTCTGCGGGTCCTTCTCGTAGGCGAAGTAGGGGTAGACGTTGACCAGCAGCGGTGCGCCGGTGCTCGCCAGGAACTCAAGGATGGGCCCCATGAATGATTGGTCCTTGAACACACCGTCGGAGGGCGGGAAGGTGTTGGTGACCACGTCGAACCGCACAGAAGTCGACACCTTCACGCTGCCGCCGAGGCCGGCGGCCACGATCGCCCGTTGTAAGTTCCTCATGGCCGGGAGGATGGTCTTCTGGCTGGCGCTGTCGATGACCTCGTTGCCGACGGCGATGTAGCGGAAGGAGACGCCCGGGAAGGAGGAGACGTTGGCCTTTACCCAGGCGGCCGCAGCGGAGCGGCTGGAGGCGAGGCTGGGTAGCGCCTTGCCGACGTCCATGAGGAGGCTGATGCCCGTGCCGCTGAGCGCCTTGAGGACGTTGCTCTCCGGCTCGTAGATCCTCATGGCGTTGATGCCCTTGGATTGGTAGAGCTTCACGACGTCGCTCGGCGCCGGCAGGTCGTTGCCCAGCACGCCGTTGCAGACGCCGATGGAGTGCACTGGCAAACAAAATAAAAATGCGGCATGCAAGAGCTAATGAGTTTGCTTTTTTGTGTTAGGTACAGCATGTAATCACCGCCCAAATACTACGTACAAATGAAGCACTTAATATCGTGTGCTAAATATACCTGCTGGAAATGCTGCGAGGGCAACGAGGACAAGCGCCACTGCGACGTCTACACCTTGCTTTGCCATCCTCCTCGCTTATGTCTGTGTATCTTTGAGGTGTCTTCCCCCTTATTTGGATATGCAATGGACCAAGCACACTCGTCTCTTATATACACAAAAGATTCTCAGAACTGCCCGGCAGTTTGGCGCAATAATAGACCAGTATTAGTTGCTTCTCGGTTTCCATTTTCCATGGCACCTACAGCATGTGTAGTGCTGGCATGAGATGAGACCGGCCGCCGGTGCAACTTGTTCGTTGGTCTGTGGAAATCGGTTGAACGGCTGTCAGTTGTCACCAACCTGTCCGGCCATATTTTATCGTACGCGCGTTGCGGTGATTGACTCGATCCGTCCGTGAACGATGAGGTCGTCGACGTGCCGGCACAGGTCGCATTCCATCGCTGGGAGAGAGCTTGTCTGGCTCGTGGAATTTCCTCGCCGCGCTGACCGCTGACCTGGCCCGGCTTAAGGGCTGATGATGGCCTCCACAGTGCGTGCTTTGTTGCTTCCTTGCCAGTTGCCGCTAACCCTCTAGCTAAGCTAATTGTATGTGTGTACCTTGTAGGCTTGTGGCACGGGTGTTATCAACCTGGACTGAGAGTGGTGGTGGTTCACACCCGATCGAATCGACTGTACTAGTCTACCATAGCCCCTGATCATCGTGGCAACCAAAGCAAGGTTTTTGTTTCTTCCTTTTTTTTTGTGAATAGGCAACGAAAGCAAGTTAGAGCATCTACAATTGGGCTGGACAAATATGACCCCTAAACGCCTGCGAACGCGTAGGTTTCATCATAGACATTTCATACAAAGATTAATACGAGCTACATTCAATAGAGACTACACTAATGCTACTCCTCGTCCGAGGAAATGTTGATGACCTCCTTTCTGGAGCCTCCGGCCTCATGGTCATTTGCGGCGGGGTGAAGCTCCAGCGCCTCCTCCTCCTTGTCGGCGTCCGCGAATAGCCGCTCCTTCCTCATGTTGGCGAGGTGGATAAGGCGACGATTTGCCACCACCTCCCGCTAGGACTGGATCGACTCCATGATGGCATGGTTCTCGGCCATGAGGCCAGGATCCGTAACAAGCCCGGCAAAGTGCCATTGCCCGCGTGCTCGGCCTCAACCATGTGGTGCTCCACCTCCACGGCTTTAGTAGGGGAACATGCTACATAAGAAAAAAAATCGCGCACATAGATCTCAGAAACACTATGGAGGTACTAGTAATGATTATCTCAACAATGATCTACGCACTGAAGTAGAGGAAGAAGAGTTGGTGAAGCTCACTGATTCCTACAACTAGGTTAGACCACCCAGCTGCGAGAATTTCTATGGAAGATCCAACCTGCGAGGTATCCACGCGTCCCTGTCTAAGGATACTGCAATACTTCATGGAACATCACAAAGAACTATAGAGGAAAAACTAGAGTGAGAGAGGCACCCTGGCGGTGTACCGATTAAAACAAGTCTAGAGAGAGAGAGAGAGAGAGAGAGAGAGAGAGAGAGAGAGAGAGAGAGAGAGAGAGAGTCGTAGTGGCGGGCCGGCCTCCAGTGCTTTAATGTGCCTCTAACCTCCCCCCCAACCCAACACACACATAGGGGGAAGGGGGCAACCCACTTTGGGAGGAGGCCCTCCTTGGGTCGGCCGACCTGGGTGGTGGAGTCCTCCTAGGACTCTATCCCGGGTGGCTTGCCCCCAAGTTTCCCTGGTGTTGGCCGACTTGGGCCCTTGGGTGGGCTTGCCTACAACTCCAGCATGGAGCGGCCTCTAAGAACCCTCCGGAATATTCCGTCAGGATCTGGAACCTTTCAAAAGCTCTCGTGGCATTCTGATATATTCTGGGACTTTCATGGTATCACTAGGACACTCCCAGGACCTCCCAAAACAATTCTGGTATCATCTGGAACACTTCTAGAGCTCATTCTCCGTTATCTCCTAGTTCTAAAACATCACCACTAGTCGTTAGGCGTGTGATCCTACATGTGCGATAATATGCCGATAAGTCCAGAACACCTTCTGTTCAATAATTATTATTGGGATCTGGACACCCATAATGATTCCCGCATTACCAACGAATTTTATCAAGTGAATATTTTATATCACAGAAAAAATTGCCTTCTCTTTGTGACACATTACAAAACCTGAGGCGAGACTTCTAGTGTATCCTCGTGATCAACACTTTGATTACTATACTTTGTTATCCTTGTTACCGGTTTGTACACCTTTCTTGTTTCCGTATTTCTATGTGCCCTTGCTAACACCTTAATCACTATGCTTGGCCAAGCGATGATGGGCATTGTAATACCGAGTGGGCCCTGAGTATATATCTTCATCGCCATAGGAGCAAATCACATTCTTGACGTATCAAACACCACAACATACTTTTAGGTATACTCGAAAGTCACCTTTATAACCATCTAGTTATGGGGTGACATTTTGTAGCCCAATATAATCATCTGTCATCCGGGTTTATGATATTCTCATAGTCTAAGGACTTAAGTAAACATTAAAAGAATAAAAATGTTGACACTTCATATGAAAATACCGACAATGTATTGTCGACGTGATCTTGTACTATTTTGTAAGTTGGATCTATCCAACATTATAGTTACTCTAACAATGTGTTATAATTGCTTTTAACATTCTTGTTACATCAACGATGCTCATGGTTAGGAAAATAGAACCATCAACAATACGTGATCTAGCCTAGACGCTTGATTAGGGATCTGATTGATGTTTATCTTTTCACACATGAAAATAGGTTTTTCTACGAATATCACAATAACAAACGATTGCAATTGTGGCACGAAAATATAAACTTAATTATAAAAATGGAAATATAAATAATAAGAACATTATTAATTCCTTCTAGGGCATATTTCCAACAATTTGGGCGAGGTGGACTGCTCCTATGCCTCCTCCATCCCAAATCTGTTGGGCTCAAGCTCCATGCATGCCTTTGTCTCCTCCTCCTCCTCCGCACAAGACAAGTGACGCGACGTGCCTCAATGGCGCGAAGTTCCTCAACATGCCACATCTCCCGCCTGATCTCCACTTGTGGTCAGGCATGAGCATTTTGGACAGCCCGAAAGTATGGGCTGGTTTTGATGGTCCGAGTGGGTGTGTATTCGGTCTGGGCGGTGTCCTGGTAGTCCGCCCTAGCGTTTAGGGGGGAGGGAATTCCGATTCTAGATGCTCTTACGGCCTCATATATATGGTGTGTCCCACAGACACACCTACGAAAAGAGTCCGATGAGTTTGGATGGTTACCAATACCTACTGTATAAAATAAATCTTCTGAGGGTAAACCATTCCGCACTCCTAATTTTGTCATAACCAAAGGTTTGGTGCTTGTTTGGATGGCTGCCAATATATTGATTTGCCCATGACTATTTGGCAACTCTAGTTTAAATTTTAGCCAATTTTAATCAACTCATGGGCAAGAAAAAGCTTGACTAAAATATTGGCTAGCCAAATGTATTATAAACATCCAAAACAACCAGCCTAAAGTTATAGACATGGTGCCTAAGAGATTGGTTGTGTATCCTGACTTATCTATACCTAGAAATTTATAAATAAATACTAGCAAAAGAGCCCGTGCGTTGCAACGGGAGAAAACAATACGATACACCCTAACCAAATAATCATGATTCAAGGCCCCAACATGGCATCTTCCATGCAATGTTTTGTCGAGGCATGCATGTGTGGTTATTGCTGGTTTCCTTTGTCTTCAATCTGATTTTGATAAGATGTTCATTTCGGATCGGCATCAGTATGGAAAAAAGACCGATTGTGCGCTACTGATTAGAATTACACCATAAATAGAATTTTAAAAATGTTAAATAAGTACAATAAAATCATATTCAAATTGTACACATTGCTATTGATTAAAAGTACACCTTAAATAGACCGATTGTGCGCTACTGATTAAAACTACATCATATTCAGATTTTCCACATTTTTCTAATCAACATTCATATATAATAATTTAAATTGGAGTAATGGTTTACAAGATATGATTTTTTATAAGCATTTGTCCCGTGCGTTGCAACGGGAGAAAAACAATATATGTAAGCGGGTCAATATGCCACCATCTACTTCGGCGTCTGCCTATTACAACACCATTGCACGCCCCATCCTCTCCGAGTCTAGTAAATGTTTGGCCTATTTCCTATTATTTGTAGTCGAAATAGTTCATAACAAATATCAACCACTTTCGATAATAATTGTGGCTATGGTGGTTTCTCTATTCCACCTTCGGGTATCTTTGATCCAAAATCTTTTCACTGAAAATTCAGAGGGTTGATTCCATATGATATTTTTTTCTAGGTGCTTTTATTGTATGAGTGAATTAATCCTATAGATTTTTTTTGACAAATTCTTTTGCACTACATTGGTTAGGTACTTTCATTCCACACTAATTAACCTCTTGGAACGATACTTCATTTTATTAAAGTGCATTCTAAATAAAATAGCTCGCTCGCAAATTTAATCCAAAATCAAATGAGCAAATGCCACATCTGAACCCAAGGAATAAAATTCTAATCTGTTGTTCACATATTGTAAGAAGATCATGTGTTGGCATTGAATGGAAGTAAATTTTGCAGTACATGCAAGGCATTTCTTTGTTTGTGCATTTGGGAAAGCGAGTCACATCACGGGGCAATGATGGGTGATGGATGCTAACGAGAAAATAAATCAATAGGAAGAAAAATTAATGGCAAACAATTCTTAATAGAAAAGTGTCTGTGAAATAATTCAAACTTGTGTGTTGGTCTATATCTGTTAAATAGAATTGAACAACAACAAAACTAAACTATGTATATATGTTGTGTCTTCCTAAGCATACATGCACCTGAAATTGTAGTGAACATATTTGGTTCATAAATGTAGGTTCATAAGAAGACAAAAGGTATACACACTTCCTATATTCCAAGCAGATAAGGCACAAAGTTCCTTAGGATAGCTTATCTTGTCTCACAATTGATACGGTGACAAGCATTCAGTCATCTCATGCCCATCCAAACTAATATTCTTTTGATATGTGCATGATGATTGTCTCATGTGAAATTACATTAAGCTTACCTAGAGACCATAATAACTTGTGAACAGTAAATGATCCATAAACAAATACATGCATGCAATGTTTAGAATTGTATGATAGACACACTGACACACACATCTTTGTATAATTGTTCTCTGCATGCATACATATTGTTCTGAGTGTTGATGCTCCAGTAAAAATTCATGCTGATGGTCATGAACAAATCCCACGTAGCTGCAGAAATTGTCATGTAAAATTCAGAAAGGGGGAGCTCCTTCCTCACCAACACGCCAACATTCAAAAGGGGACTACTCTTCGACAGCGGCCGTGCGTCAAGACGTCGCCGTGGCCGGCGGAACCAGCTCCTCGTCGATGGCGGCCGTACAGTGCATGAGTGTGTACTTACTGTGCATACGTGAGTTTGTTAGCTGCGTATGAAATCCATGTACGCATACACGTACTGTGCATACTCTGCCTTGTTCCTCTCATCCTCTCTCTCTCTCCTCTACAGAGAGCTTGAACCTGCCGGCGCCGCTGGCCCTCGCAAGCTCCTCTTTGTCCTCCTACATCGACTTAAGTCGCCATGGACGGCCGCTGCGTCCTCCTCCACGCCTCCCTACTGCCCCTCGTCACGCCCGGGCAGCGTGCCCCGCCCACGCCCATCATGTTGCTCGATGCCTCGCCGAACCACCCTGCCCGTGCGCCGCATGCACGCCCCTCACTAGTAGAAAAGGGGGCAATGGTCCAGGCCGGGCCAGCCCATTAGTCCCGGTTCAATCCAGAACCGGGACCAATGGGGGCAGGGACGAAGCTAGAAAAAATTGTCATTGGGGTCAACCAATGTCCAATGCCTACTACAGCACATGCTATGGTGTGACTCACGCTGAGAGCAATATAGAGAGCAAAAACCAAAAATATGCCCACTATAACACAAATAGAAATATCATCCAAGGGCGACATGAAGAGCGAAAATATGCAATGAGCCAATGATAAACTAGTATCATAATAATAAGATTGTCATACCAAGTACTGGTTTCGCAAAGTCATAAAATCATTTGTTTACATATTCAGGGAAAATAAGCAAAAAACGATGACTTCCTGAAAAGGATGAACAAAAGTAATATATTATATTCACAACAATGGTGTGTAAGAAATAATATAGAGAATAAATAGCATAAACAAAAAGTTAGAGTGATGTTAGACTCACATTTTATAACTTGCCTTCTCGATCTCCCATCTTCTTAAATAGATCAATTACGGCGTCATTCGTAATGGTAGCAAATATATCTTTTTCCACATAGCAAATCAAGCAATCACTTATGAACTGGTCACCCATTTTGTTGCGTAAAACACTCTTCACAATATTCATTGCTGAAAAGCATCTCTCCACTGACGCTGTGGCAACCGGCAAAATTAGCACTAGCTTTAGAAGTTGATACACCAAAGGGAAAGCAAGATGCTTCTTAGTATCCACCAACTTTTTAGCAAGATCCGCAATGCCATCCAAATTGGCAAATCTTTGGTCTGCTCGGACATTGTCAATGTAAATCCGAAGTTCATGTCCAAGATCCATCAATTTTGATGAATCGAAATCCTCAGGATAAAACTCAGCTAGCTTCAACAAACTCTCCAAGTTAAAAGCAGCGAAAGAGTTTTTTGGGTTGAAAGAAGCCATGTGAATAAGCAATGCAGAATTTACTTCAGAATCTGTCATCAAACTCTCGAAGTTGCCAATCAATAACAGTGTTAAGACACTCTATTTGATAATGATGCAGGTTTGTTATATTGGTTCTTTTTCGTGTATTATGTCGATTGACATATTCATCTTGCATGCTTAGCTTTGGAATGTCATGTTCTTCACAGAATGCATATACCTTCTCCAAAAGTGATTCCCACCCATTATCTCTTAGTTGTTGTAGATCATTCCTTGTTGACTTCACACATGACATTGCATTCAAGATATCTTGATCCTTTTGTTGCAATGCTTGTGACAGAGTGTTGGCACTCCCTAATATATGGAACATCATGTGCAAATAGAACACAAAATCAAAGGTTCCAAAGTATGATAGAAGATCACGTGCTTCACTTTTCTTGGAATCTTTCTTGCCTTCTTTTGATACATACCTGAGGACACTGACAATTGATGGGAACAACTGAATTAGGCTTGAGAGGGTTCTATAGTGAGAACCCCAACGGGTGTCTCCCGCCCTTTGAAGTGATTGATCTTGATTCAACCCTGTGCCGGTACTAATTCGCCCACTACTTATGGCTTTTTTCACATTCTCTCTATTAGTCTCCCTGATCATGTCTTTTCTCTTGCAAGAAGCTCCAACCACATTAAACAAAAGAGAAATCATGTAAAAGAAATCTGCAATATCTTCATTCTTCTTTGAAATCGCTACGATAACCAATTGGAGTTGGTGAGCAAAACAATGCACGTAATATGCTGACTTATTCTCTTCTAGAATTTTAGCTTTCAAACCATTGAACTCACCCCTCATATTGCTCGCCCCGTCATAGCATTGCCCTCTAACTTGTTTGAAGCTTAATCCAATATCAACAAGCAATTTCTCAAGGGCTGACTTGAGACACGTTGCCGATGTTTCCTTCACATGTACTACCCCAACTAGTCGTTCTAGGATTAACCCAAGCTTATCAACATACCTCAACACAACAGCCATCTGTTCTTTGTCTGACACATCGGAAGCCTCATCAATCAACAAACTGAAAACATCACCACCAATTTCTTCAAGAATAGAATTCAATGTTATCTGTAACAAAACAAATAAAATATATTTTTAGGTGCTCAGAGAGATAAATCATATGAAATAAATAAAGAATAGAGATGCCAGAAAGTAGTAATTTACCTTTGCAAAATAATTTGCAAGTTCCTTTTGAATATCTGGAGACACCCATTTGCAATTTTTTGGAGCATTCTTAAGAACTACATTCCTCACATCCTCATTCTGATTTGCTAATGTTTGTACCAACTCTCGAAAATTCCCCTTATTTTTGGATTCCTCTGATTCATCATTGCCACGGAAAGCTAAACCTTGATGTAATAAGTATCTAACAGATTCGACGGAAGTATTCAACCGAATACGATTTTGCCTTTTTGTGATATCAGTTTGCTTGTTGAGGGCAACTTTCATGGACTGATCTTCATTCATCAAGGCATCACACCTTTTAGCAGCTACATTGTGATAGTTATTAACCTCACCCACATGAGTATCCAATCTGTATTTCTTATTCCAACTAGAGAAACCATTGACAACAAATGCATCATTCCCACCTTGACCGTCGATGCAATCTCTGAACAAATAGCAACATTGGCAAAATGCCTTATGCACTTTATCACTGTACTCTAGCCAATGATAATCTTTAAACCATTCTGGCTTGAATCTTCTTTCAAATCCTCCGATGGTCTTCTGTGGATATACAAAGCCTTCTTTTGGCCTATAAGGTCCTCTAGTTAAATATATTCTTCTGATCTCATCTTGCTTCTTTGGATTCTTAGTGTACTGTGATATTCTTTTTCGATTGGCCGGATCAAAAGGAAGTTCATCCAAATTAATATCTGCTCTAGTAGTAGTACCAATATTTGATGCATGATCTTGCCTTAGTCTAACTGGCCTTGAAGTCCCTGCCAGATCAGTCTCTGGTGCTGTTCGTTTCAGCAGAAATCTGTCCATATCCTTATAGCCCTAGCCTCCTAGATGCAGCAAAAAAAACCATAAACGCAAATTTAGTAATTAGCCATCCGGAGAGAGTGAGAGACAGAGTTGTTAGTGCGTGAGACCAAGAGAAACTGAGAAAGATATTGGCGTACCTGCTGCGTGAGAACAGCCTACGAGGAGGGCAAGTGCCAAGTGGGCAACCAACACTCGGGAGATTAAGGATTATACGGCACCGGCCGGGCGGCCGGCATCACCCTTGGAGATTAGGGATCGCCGCTTTTCGTCGCCAATGCAAATTGGGGATTAGGGATTGAGAGTTGAGGTGAGGAAAAGATTAGGGGAAGGCGATGAGACGGAGAGGCGACCAGACGATGGCGGAAGAGACGAAGAGGCGACCTGGGCTGTTCACGAAACGTCAAACGTGTACGTGTATTATGCATTGGGCCTTGTGTGCTAACATTGTGTGGAGCTGTACACCACATTCGTTTATATCTTTTACTAGAATTTACGGATGTTATGGGCTGAGACTATGAATAATTGGACATTAGCTACTGGGCTGGGGTCAACACATATTTTGGGCTGGGGTCAAACGCAGTTTGGATAGACCTAGTTAGCTTCAAATACTCGAAGGCATTGGGGTCAATTGACCCCAGCGGCCATACTAGAGCTTCGTCCCTGAATGGGGGCATTGGACCCGGTTCGTGAGCCACGGGGGCCGGCCGGGCCACGTGGGTCATTGGTCCCGGTTCGGTTGGACCTATTGGTCCCGGTTGGTGGGACGAACCGGGACCAATGGGCCTCGCTCCTGGCCCACCCCCTTTGGTCCCGGTTGGTGGCTTGAACCGGGACCAAAGGTTGCCCTTTAGTCCCGGTTCTGGCCATGAACCGGGACCAATTAGTTGCCTATATATACCCCTCGCCCGCGAGCAGAGCACTCCCACTGCTCTGTTTTTCGTCGCCGGCGAGGGGAGAGCTTTGTGGTGCTCTAGCTCACCTCCTATGCACACGAGGTGTTCGATGGAATGCCCGAGCCACACTACTTAAGCTTTCTCCTCTCCAAGCTTGACCTCCAAGCTCCATTTTCCTCAATATTTGTCTAGGTTTAGTGGTCCGTCACGTCTCGTCCCCGTCTTCACCGCCATCGATCGCCCGCGCCGATCTCGTCGCCGGCACCACCGTGATGAGCCTCTTGTTCTTATCTTCTTTCTGAAAGAAAAAAAAAATTCTTACTTGTATGTTTATATATATAGATACTTGTATAATTTTCTTACTTTTATTATTGCATCTTATATAGTGCGATGGTTTTGGTATCCGCCCCCGTCGGTTCTCGTCCTGTCTATGATTCGGATGTGGTATATATTATCTTTTCATAACTATTGGTTCATTTATTATTTATGACAATTATGCTGACCAACATGACATAGATTTTATTTATCTAGGAGGTTGTTGAACCGGAAATTCCAACCGACCCTATTGTCGAGAGGTTAAATTTAGTTGAAGAAGAAAACAATTTGTTGAAGGAAAAAATTAGAAAAGTTGAGGAGAAGAAGATGATATTGGAGTTGCATGTTGCGGATGTCGTCGATGATCACAAGATCAAGATGGATGCAATGCGCTTGAAGATTAGAAAGATTAGAAAATATGCCATTCATACCGAGGCTTTGTATCATTATGCCATTGGATCAGTTGTTACATTGGTTGTGATTATGATCGCATTTGTTTTCGTATTGAAATGTTTTACATAGTTTCAGTGTATGATTTAATTAATTTAGATGCTCTGCAGAGCTTTATGTTGTTAGATGAGAACTATGTATGTACTTTGGTTTTAATGTGATGATGAACTTCTATTAATTTGGTCACTTAATTATCTATTCATGATGTTCTGTAATGATTTTTGACACACTTAATTATATATAATGCACGCAAATGAACCGGCAATGGATGTACGGTTCAAGACACACCTCCGAGTACATTAAGGGCGTGCATGATTTTATCGAAGTGGCTGAGGCAAACAATCAGAATGGTTTTATGTGTTGTCCATGCCCTATATGTGGGAACACAAAGTCTTACTCTGACCGGAAAATCCTCCACACCCACCTGCTTTACAAGGGTTTCATGCCACACTATAATGTTTGGACGAGGCACGGAGAAATAGGGGTTATGATGGAAGACGGCAAAGAAGAAGAGTACGATGACAACTATGTGCCCCCTGAATACGGTGATGCTACTGAACATCAAGAGGAACCAGACGATGTGCACGATGATGCTGCAACGGGCGAAGCTGCTGAAGATCAAGAGGAACCAGACGATGTGCCCGATGATGATGATCTCCGCCGGGTCATTGTCGATGCAAGGACGCAATGCGAAAGTCAAAAGGAGAAGCTGAAGTTCGATCGCATGTTAGAGGACCACAAAAAAGGGTTGTACCCCAATTGCAAAGATGGCAACACAAAGCTCGGTACCGTACTGTAATTGCTCCAGTGGAAGGCAGAGAATGCTGTGCCTGACAAAGGATTTGAGAAGCTACTGAAAATATTGAAGAAGAAGCTTCCAAAGGATAACGAATTGCCCGACAGTACATACGCAGCAAAGAAGGTCGTGTGCCCTTTAGGATTGGAGGTGCAGAAGATACATGCATGCCCTAATGACTGCATCCTCTACCGCGGTGAGTACAAGGATCTGAACGCATGCCCTATATGCGGTGCATTACGGTATAAGATCAGACGAGATGACCCTGGTGATGTTGACGGCGAGCCCCCCAGGAAGAGGGTTCCTGCGAAGGTGATGTGGTATGCTCCTATAATACCACGGTTGAAACGTCTGTTCAGAAACGGAGAGCATGCCAAGTTGATGCGATGGCACAGTGAGGACCATAAGAAAGACGGGAAGTTGAGAGCACCTGCTGACGGGTCGCAGTGGAGAAAAATCGAGAGAAAGTACTAGGATGAGTTTGCAAGTGAGCCAAGGAACGTATGGTTTGCTTTAAGCGCGGATGACATTAATCCTTTCGGGGAGCAGAGCAGCAATCACATCACCTGGCCCGTGACTCTATGTATGTATAACCTTCCTCCTTGGATGTGCATGAAGCGGAAGTTCATTATGATGCCAGTTCTCATCCAAGGCCCTAAGCAACCCGGCAACGACATTGATGTGTACCTAAGGCCATTAGTTGAAGAAATTTTACAGCTGTGGAATGAAAACGGTGTACGTACGTGGGATGAGCACAAACAGGAGGAATTTTACCTAAAGGCGTTGCTGTTCGTGACCATCAACGATTGGCCCGCTCTCAGTAACCTTTTAGGACAGACAAACAAGGGATACCATGCATGCACACACTGTTTACTTGACACCGATAGTATATACCTGGAAAGCTGCAGGAAGAATGTGTACCTGGGCCATCGTCGATTTCTTCCGACCAACCATCAATGTCGAAAGAAAGGCAAGCATTTCAAAGGCGAGGCAGATCACCGGAAGAAGCCCGCCATGCGTATCGGTGATCACGTACTTGCTATGGTCAATGATTTACACGTAATCTTTGGAAAGGGTCCCGGCGGACTAGCTGTTCCGAGTGACGCTGGGGGACAAGCACCCATGTGGAAGAAGAAATCTATATTTTGGGACCTACCCTACTGGAAAGACCTAGAGGTCCGCTCTTCGATCGACGTGATGCACGTGACGAAGAACCTTTGCGTGAACCTGCTAGGCTTCTTGGGCGTGTATGGGAAGACAAAAGATACAGCTGAGGCACAGGAGGACCTGCAACGTTTGCACGAAAAAGACGACATGCCTCCAAAGCAGTATGAAGGTCCTGCCAGCTATGCTCTTACCAAAGAAGAGAAGGAAATCTTCTTTGAATGCCTGCTTAGTATGAAGGTCCTGACTGGCTTCTTGTCAAATATAAAAGGAATAATAAATATGGCAGAGAAAAAGTTTCAGAACCTAAAGTCTCATGACTGCCACGTGATTATGACGCAACTGCTTCCGGTTGCATTGAGGGGGCTTCTACCGGAAAACATCCGATTAGCCATTGTGAAGCTATGTGCATTCCTCAATGCAATCTCTCAGAAGGTGATCGATCCAGAAATCATACCAAGGCTAAGGAGTGATGTGGTGCAATGTCTTGTAAGTTTCGAGCTGGTGTTCCCACCATCCTTCTTCAATATCATGACGCACGTCCTAGTTCATCTAGTTGATGAGATTGTCATTCTGGGCCCCGTGTTTCTACACAATATGTACCTGTTTGAGAGGTTCATGGGAGTCCTAAAGAAATATGTCTATAACCGCGCTAGGCCAGAAGGAAGCATCTCCATGGGCCATCAAACAAAGGATGTCATCAGGTTTTGTGTTGGCTTCATTCCTGGCCTTAAGAAGATAGGTCTCCCTCAATCGCGGTATGAGGGGAGACTGACTGGAAAAGGCACGCTTGGAAGGGACTCAATAATATGCAGGGACGGATATTCTTGGTCTCAAGCACACTACACAGTTCTACAGAACTCTACCTTGGTGATCCAGTATGTCGATGAACACAAGAACAGTCTGCACTCCAAACACCCAGAGTAGTGCGACGACTGGATTACATGTGAACACATCAGGACTTTCAGCAGTTGGTTAGAAGCACGTCTCAGAGGTGACAACACTGTTTGTGCTGAGCTGTACTTGTTGTCCAGGGGACCATCTTCGACTGTTACGATTTGGAAAGGATACGAGATAAATGGGAATACATTTTACACGATTGACCAAGATCAAAAGAGCACCAACCAAAACAGCGGTGTCCGCTTTGATGCAACAACCGAGAGGGGAAAGGACACATATTATGGTTACATAGTGGACATATGGGAACTTGAGTACGGGCATGATTTTAAGGTCCCTTGTTTATGTGCAAATGGGTCAATCTGTCAGGAGGCGGGGTACAGGTAGACCCATAGTACGGAATGATAACAGTGGATCTAAAAAATCTTGGGTACACTGACGAACCATTCGTCCTAGCCAATGATGTGGCACGGGTTATCTATGTGAAGGACATGTCTACCAGACCGAGAAAAAGAAAAGATAAGGAAGCGAATACATCATACGATGAGCAAAAGCGCCACATAGTTCTTTCAGGAAAAAAGGACATCCTGGGAGTGGAGGGCAAGACAGACATGTCTGAAGATTATGAAAAGTTTCATTAAATTCCTCCCTTCAAAGTCAAGGCTGACCCCAGCATCCTGATAAACGATGAAGATTATCCATGGTTACGGCGCAATAAGCAAATGACACAAGCGAAGAAAAAGTGAAGACTTTCTCCCGCAACTATTATGATGATACCATGCCAATTTTGTAACAGACGAGTATGATACCATTATCCGTTTTGTACAAGCACATGCTATGTGGGTGAATTTATGATACCATGCCAACTTTCATCTTTTTCAGAGTTCATTTGAAATGCTTTAATGTCTTATGGTTCGGCCCTCGTAATAATTAAAAATAGCAACAATAAGTATTTTGTTGTAAGTAGAAACAAAATAAAATAAATAAAGCAAGAAAGAAAACAAAAAAACAAAAAAAATGTTTTCAAATTTGAAAACTAATGGCACTAACAGAAACTTTATAAGTTTTCTAAAACTAAAAGCAAAAAAATATTAAAACATAGAGCAAAAAAATGCAGAAAACAAAACAAAAAAACTAGAAAATAATTAAAAATAGCAACAATAAGTATTTTGTTGTAAGTAGAAACAAAATAAAATAAATAAAGCAAGAAAGAAAACAAAAAACAAAAAAAGTGTTTTCAAATTTGAAAACTAATGGCACTAACAGAAAGTTTATAAATTTTCTAAAACTAAAAGCAAAAAGAATTAAAAAATAAAGCAAAAAACAAAAGAAAATAAATAATGCTGAAAACAAAACAAAGAAGTGGAAAAAAATAGCAACAATAAGTAAAGAAAACAAAAAACAAAAAAATGCCTCCTACTGGGCCCCTACGGCCTGAATACGACTAGAAACCCTAGTATGGGTCAGGATTCAGGCCCGCAGTAGGCCAGAAGGCCCATCAGGCAAAGGAATAGCAAGTAGGCCCGAAAGCCTGCGGTGGAGAAGAGCTCGAGAGGGGTGCGGCAGTGGGACTTATAAACCACTGCGCGCCCCTCTCAACTAGCGAGGTGGGACTAAACTTTGGCCCCGACGCGGGCAGCACAGGGGCCTTTGGTCCCGGTTGGAGGCACCAACCGGGACTAAAGAGGGAGGAATTGGTCCCGGTTGGTGGCACCAACCGGTACCAAAGGCGGCCGCTTCCCGCCCTTTGGGCTGCCGAAAAAGAGGCCTTTGGTCCCGGTTGGTGGCACCAACCGGGACTAACGGGTGCATTAGTCCCGGTTGGTTTCACGAACCGGGACCAATGCTCTTGCTATATAAGTAGCACTTCACAATTTTGCAGAGCTCATCACCACAGTTGTCCCCCCCCCCCCGCCGACGCCGAGCACATCGTCGCCGCCAGGCTGCCCCGCCGTCGCCGTCGCCCGCGCCCGTCGTCGTCGCCGACCGCGCCGTCACCGTCGCCCGCGCCCTCGCCCGTCGCCATCGCTGC
>NC_057801.1:782029539-782034573 GCF_018294505.1 Triticum aestivum
AGAAGAAAGGAATAGAGGAGAAGAAAAAAAATAAAATTTTATTTTTTTTCTTCTCCTCTATTCCTTTCTTCTTCTCGTCTTTTTTTTTCTTCTTCTTCTTCTTCCTTCTTCCTTCTTCCTCTTTTCTTCCTTTTCCTTATTTTCATTTCTCGAGGGAGAAGAAGAAAAAGAAGAGTAGTAGAAGAAGAAAGGAATAGAGGAGAAAGAAGAAACTTCAACACGAGGGGGGGTGTACCGATACCCCCTCCCCGATAAAATTATTTTCCCATGTATATGTATGTCGCGTCGTTGTCGATATAACCCCCTCGAGATAACTTCGACATGAGGGGCGGTCGATATATATACCCCCTCTCGACCGTGATAACTTATACAACGACAGCACCCCCCCCTCGGCCCTCTCGCTTGACAAAAACTCTCGAGGACACCCAAACCCTAGAGAGAAAACGATGTTGGTCTCCTACCCCCTCCCGCCGTGCCCCTACCCGACAAATTAACTCTCTCGAGGCCACCCAAATTTACTAAGTTAAAATAGCGTTGTCGTCGAGGCCACCCCAAACCTTTGAAGCGTTGTGTCGAGGCGACCCCAAACCCTAGAGAAGCAGCGTCGAGGCCACTAACATGATTCCTTATTGTGATTAACTAGCTAGTTCTACGTTTGCCACTAATATATATATATATATATATATATATATATATATATATATATATATATCCATCTGTACCATGTTTGAATAATAATTGACATGTTGTAAATATTTGCAGAAACTATGGAGCACTCCCGAGACGAAGAAACAGAAGCGATGTTGGGGGACATAATCGCAAATGGAAGTGATGAAGTTGCGTCATTTCTCCTCGACACCGATGGTCAGCTGGAAGGACTGGGTGAAGAAGAGGGCTATGTTCATGATGGCTTCGGCCCATTAATGTCGGTACAAGAAGAGGACTATGTTCATGATGGCTCTGATGACACAATGGAGGTACAAGAAGGAGACCGTGCTGACTGCTCCGGTGACCGAACCGAGTCCGGCCAGGTATATATATATATTAGTTAAGCCCGTGCTGACTAGTTAATTGATGCATCCATTGTTTTGGTATATGTACACATATTAATTACTCTCATCTTTCTTCCTTATAATTTCTAGCCCTCCGGATCGAGCACAACTCCGGTAAGGAGACGAGGCCCGATGAAAAAGTTGAGCTCGGATGAAAAGTTTGAGATCATAGAAATCGCGCCCGACGGCGAACCGATTGAACCCATCCGGACAAAGCACGCATTTTCTGCTCAGTGCGGGGTTCTTGTTAGGGACAAGATCCCGATCAGCATCCAACAATGGTATAAGCCTAAGGAGGAAGACCCTGAGGTGTCTTATGTCAATTGATATGCAGAAAGAAGATTTTTGGACTCAGCTGAAGGCAAATTTCACCCTACCGCCAGAGGAGGATCCGGAGAAGCCAGTTAAAGAGCAATTAATAAAGTCTTGTGCTCTTAAGAAGATGGCAACCCTATTCAAGAGGTGGAGGAAAGAGCTGAACAAGTTTGTCGACAAAGAAAAGACACCAGAATTCATCGGCAAATATGAGAAGATCAAAGATCACTGGCCCGCATTTGTGGCCCACAAGACATCGGAAAAGAGTAAGAAGATGTCGGCGACAAACAAGCTAAATGCTGCGAAGAAGAAGCTTCACCATCGCACGGGGTCAGGTGGCTACCTCAAAGCCCGGCCTAAGTGGTCCAAGGCTGAGAATGATCTGCTTGAAAAAGGGATTGAACTAGAGACAATGTACTGGCCAGACCGTTGCCGGACTTGGTTCTTCAGGGCTGGCGGAACCTTGGACCCTGTATCAGGGAAGTGCCATTGGACGGACGAGCAACTGAAAATACCAGTCAAGCACCTTCGGCACTATATTGATGTAGCGCAGCGAGGGACGTTCGTTCCAGACAGGGAGAAGGACGAGCTCACAATGGCCCTCGGGAATCCTGAGCACCCTGGACGGACACGAGGCATGCCAGGCTCCATTCCGTGGAAGGTTGGTTTTCCGAACGCAGGGGGTTACAAAACCCACGAGAGGAGGAAGAAACTGGAGCAGGCCCAACTGCAGGCGCTACACGAAAGGGTAATGGGGCTAGAGGAACGAGAAGAGGAACGAGAAGCAGCAGATCACAGCAAACGACCTGCCGAAGCTTCCCCCGAAGCTACCCCGCCATCTCAGCGGAGAAGCAGCGTGGCTTCCACCGAGCTGCTTCAGCCGGAGCATGTCTTGACGGCTCCTGCCAGCTATCCCGTGGATGCTATCACGGAGTCTCAAAATTGCCACATTATGGCGCGATGGATGAATTTGAAGGTCAAGGCGGCTGTTGGCCCTGTTTATCCTAGTGGACCCGGCACAACTTATCACTGCCAGCCGATTCCAGAAGGATATGCTAAGGTGATGGTGGATGAAATAACGGAGGGATTTGAGGACCTCCTGCTTGACCACCCTACCGGTGAAGGGGAGACTAGGCTGGGTTCTGCTCTGAAGACTCCATGCCTATGGCGGAAGGAGCTCATCAATCTTCCGAACTGGATGCCTCCGCCTCCTCCTCCTCCTCCGGTGAGTCAGGGCACTCCGCCTCCTCCACCGCCTCCTCCTCCGGTGAGTGACGATCAGGGCACGTGTGGCGGCACTCCGCCTCCTTCTCCGGCGTGTGGCGGCACTCCGCCTCCTTCTCCGCATGCGCCGGCACTCCCGAGCAGCCAGCAGCCTCCTCCTCCACCTCGCCAGCAAGGGCAGAAGAGACCCGCCACCGCCTCAGCTTCTCCTGCGCGTCGTAGTCCTTCTCCGCCGCCTCGTAAGCAAGCACGAAAGAAGACAGACACCGCAGCCGCTCCGTCTGCTCTGGCGTCTAGCAGCACAACCAGAGGCGGGAGGCAATACAGATACGGTCCATCTCTCAAGCCTCTAGAGAAGTTACCGTATGAGAGGACTGAGGAGGAAACCGATACGATCATGCGGACCCACGTGAAGGAGTTCTTTGAAGGGGTGAAAGCAAAGAGACATCCACCTCCGGAGGAGAAGGTAGATCCGGTGAAAGCAAAGCGCACTCTCGATGCCCTGAGGAAACTGGCAAAGTCTCCACCGAGAACCAACTATGAGCGCATTACTAAACAGACATATCTCCAACCGGAGCGGTCGGGAAGTACTGTCAGACATCAAAGAGCAAGAGAACGAGCAGCTACGAAAAAAATTGACCAGCTCGGCGAACAAGCAAACCAATCGTGCCCCCCGCTCAATGTGTCTAGCGGCAACATCGTCGCTAATGTTCCGGGGATGGTGTCCGGTTATGGAAATCTACAAGATTACCTGCCTGACGATGCACTTCCTGATTTCATGGAGGTGGAGGAACACAGATACGAGTACGGGAAGCCTCTCGTCAAAGATGAAAAATCTCTAACAACGATGATGCGAAGATTCCATAATTGGTACATGAAAATCTGCAGAGAGTCTGGGGGGACGAATACTTTGTATCTGAGAATTAAAGAGGAGCACGACCTCGTTGGAAATGATCTGTTGCCTGTTTCATTTGAGGAGTTCTTCGAGTTCTTCAATCAAAAGGCCCTCGATAAATTAACGGTCTTTTGCTACTGCGTGTAAGTACTATTTCTGTCATTAAGTCTCTATATATAGCTCGGCTCTTTCATTGCATGTATTTATAATTAATTATCCTCAATATATTATGCAGATTGAAGATCGTCGAGTGCAAAAAACAAGAAATTTATGATATTGGTTTCATTAACACAAATATCATAGATGTATTTCTGGTTGAAAAGCACGTCAAAGAGGCCGAGGACAACTTGCTACAATCGTTGATCAAAAATCAAAACAAAGATACCATACTCTTTCCTTACAACGGCAAGTGAGTGTTACTGTCGTGTGCATATTCGGTTTCCCTTATTACTCGAGCGAGGTTATAGTAATGTAATTGATGAGTTATGCATGCGTGCGCAGGTACCACTATATTCTTCTGGAGATTAAGCTTGAGCGTGGACTAGTAACCGTCTTAGACTCGAGACGGAAAGATCCCAAAACCTATGCGGACATGACTGAAATGCTGAGCAAGTAAGTTCAATCGATCATTATCGCACCATATCGGCAACTTTTTGTTCATTTCCTGATATCTCAAGTAATAATAATTATTTTCTTTGTCTTGTGGGGTTTGGAAACAGTTCACCGCTAAAGCTCCGGGACTGCCGAAGGAGCTACGATATACATACCCGAAAGTAAGTACTATTGGCTAGCTAGTTGCGCGCATCTCCCATTGATTCTATAGCTATACTTTAATCAATGTCATTTATAATGCTTCATTATCAGTTTGATTGACCTCTATTTCTCGTAAAGTGCTTGTGGCAGGAACAAGGGAATGATTTCTGTGGATACTACGTGTGCGAGTTCATCCACACCGCGACTTTGAAAAACAAGCAGGGCTACTCTCGAAGACAATATGAAGTGTGTAAGCAATAATATTCACAATTTCATTTTATTACACCATCATTTCTGTTGAGTTTCATTCATATATATGTGTTAATTAACCCCCTTCTTCAAATTAGACGTGGCAGATGCGGAATGAACTCCTAGAACCAGATCGCATGAAAGCAATTCAAGAGGAATTGGCGGGATTCTTTTTTGACCACTTCATCAATAAAGCCGGAGAATACCATGCGGAAGTTGATTTCAATTGCTAGGGGACTGTAATTGAGAGATCTTACATATTGTACATGTATGTAGCCAGTAGCGTCGGATACATGATACGAAAACTTGTTGTTCGACCAATCTCTCGGAGAAGGAGAGGTCGATCGATCATTTCTCTCGGTATGCATGACGAACTTCTGTACTCAATGGTTCCCTTCATTTTCTTACTAGCTAGCGTGTCGAGGGCTATATGTATATAGTACGTAGCGTCGACCAAGCACGGACATAAGAGAGGACACTTCTCTCTATTAATTAGCTAGCTAACACAATATATGAAACACCTAAATTAACCCCCAAAACCCCCCA
>NC_057801.1:782035045-782052422 GCF_018294505.1 Triticum aestivum
AGCCACTGGAATGCTGAAGCGTGGATGCTTTTTGGTCCCGGTTGGTGCCACCAACTGGGACCAAAGGCCCCCCTGCCTGGGCTCGGCGCACCGGCCACGTGGAGGACCATCTGTTTCGGTTCGTGTTTGAACCGAGACTAAAGGGGGGAGGTATTAGTAACGACCCATTAGTCCCGGTTCATGAACCGGGACTAAAGGCCCTTACGAACCGGGACAAATGCCCCCTTTTCTACTAGTGCCTATAGCAGGTCGCCTCACACACAATCGCACGCGTCCTCCAGCGGGCCTCCCGTCTTGCCTGCAGCCGGCGGACCATGGTGCCTCTGCCACCCGCTAGCTCTTTGCCCCGCCTCCAACTCCGACGCCTCTGTTGCCCCCTTTCCTCCACTTCCCCGTCTCCTTTCTGTCGCCCCCCTCCTCCTTCCCTCGTGCGTCGCAATAGGAGGGGAGCGCCGTGCCCCATCTCCTCTTCATTGGGCCGCCTCCTGGCCCGAGCAGAGAGCTCGCACTGCGCCCCACCGAAGAACGGCCTTGACCTGGTGCGCCCAAACCAATCCACGCAGCAGCGGCCACCGAGGAGCCCGAGCTCCTCCCATGGACCCCAACTGCAGCTCGCTATGAGCGCCACCCCTCCCGCTCTTCTGTTTTTCCTCTAACGAAGCTGCTATTTTTGTTTGGATCGTGATCCAATGAAGCCTGGGAGGAAGCCCATCACCATATCGGCCCAGTATGTTGAGGATGGACGATGTATCACAAAGTAGCGATTCGAGTCGTTTTCTATACCGATGGCAACATTAGTACCACCTCGCTTATATGTTTTAAATTCAAACGAAAAGCGTAAATTCATGGGAAGAAGCGTATTGTGATGGTGAATCCGGAGACTCAATCCGTGCTTTATTATTACTAGGAAAATTGCCCGTGCGTTGCAACGGGAGAAAACGATGGGATGCAGAACCGGCTCTGTGGTAGGGTTAAGTGCTTTTATGGAGGCCACCATGGGGGCACTTTGCCTGGATATCAGAGATAGATCACAGTTGATAGGAGGAGCCGGGGGAGGCCAATTGCATGGTTACAAGCGGTGGCAATAGAGCAGTTGAGCTAGTCATCAATCCATGCAATTGTGTGAGCTAGAAATTTTCAAGACTATTATTTTTGTACTGAGTGAATTTATATTTATCATAGTCAGGATTAATAAAGCTCGAGAAAATCTGACAATAAAAGGAGGTAACTTATTCTTTTAGTATGTAGGCACTTCATGTTAACCAAATAATTTAGATGCAAGAATGCGTTAAAGGGACATGAAACTGTGCTCCAAATAGGCCATGTGAGCTCCAAAGAGATTGACGTCCTATCTGAAAAATGAAAACAGGAACGTTGTATTATTTTTTATGGGTAGTCATTTTCAAAGAAACCATGATAGAGAAGCTACATAGCAGATTACTTGGTGGCATCACGATAAAGAAATATAGTACATTATATGGCTCAATTCGAATGTAGATTGCTCAATATTGATCGTTGACCACTAATTTAGGAAGTGTATATAGCTGTCAAAATGATAATTAGAATGTTGAATGCTCAATATGGATTGCCAACGATTAACCTTACTTGAGAGCAACTAACAGATTAGTAGGAGTATATGTTAGAACAGTTGTAGCTACATTATTGCACAGATATGCAAGAATACTACAATGAGTCACAAACTGCTTATGACATGGAGCATCCGTGGGAGAGAAGAAAAACTGATTTAATGAACTGAAGATGGTAAATCTTCAATAAGATATGTGGCACAACATATGCAAAATCGCAGGCTGGTCAAGGGATCCAACTTTAGAAATTGATAACTGAAATTAAATGCATCTCATTTAACAGTTTTAGGTCATTTAATTCTCACAATAAAAAGCTAGAAACACAGTAATTAATTTACAGCAAGACATATTATACGGATATTGTCTTCCAAAAATTCTAGCCTAGTTACGTTTCTTCTTTGCTTGAACAAAACATCATAAAAAATGCTAAAACATATATATTCTTTAAAATTCAGTAATCCATGTCACACAACCCGAAGAGAGAACATGCATATAACTGCTAGTCGGAGGTCATCAAACTAACATGTTCAGTGTTTCACTTAGGTAACTTTTGAACACTTGTATCCTTGTAATTTGGAACTAATCCAACAGAGAATAGGAAGTAAAATTATGTCCTCTCGCATGAAACATATTAGTGCAAGTACTACCTCGTTGATCTGCCCTCTGCTTTTGTTAGCCTTCTCCTCCGTACCGACTCCTTTGGATGCTTCTGTCTTGTCTGCTTGAGGGGGAAACGAAAAAGTTCTACAGACAAGTCCTCTTATATCTGTGAGATTTTCGGTTTTATAACATAAGAAATCTCTTAAAATTCAACCATGCTTTGTGTTGTTATTAATTAGTAAGAAGAACCCTCGTCGACACGCTGCTATTAGTGTGCATCGCCTAGGGCGATGGCTGGCATGTCCTTGAGCCACTGGGCACTGGTCAAGCGGCTTGCCAATTGCATAGACGATGAATCCAATGTCCCAGAGCTTCTACGGGTCGACGATGTTGCGACGGCGAAGACGAAAGCCAGCTTCTGCATCACGTTGTACATGCGCCTGCAGTCGAGGCTCCTGAACTCCTCCCACTCGGTCAGGATGCAGACGGCGTGCGCATCGCGGACGGCCTCGTACACGTCCGACGTGACGGTGACGGGCTGCCCGGCGGGCTCGCCCACCGGCTGCAGGTGACGCGGGTGGTCCGAGTCAATCTTGTTCATGGCGAGGTCGCGCCGCACCTGCTCCTCCGTCACCTGCGGGCCGTGATGCTGACGACGGCCTTGCAAGTCTCATGAAGATGAGACCTCTGAATAATCAACATATATAGTACTCGTAGAAAAGAAATAATATGATTTGTTCTGGACAAAAATCATTGGGTAAAGGCGATGTGATTTATTTTCATTACGAAGTAATGCACCAAGCTACTGGATGAGATGACTTACCGAAAAAACTATCAACCTTCTGTATGAGATGAATTACTTGAAGAATGCCTTGCTCTTGACCTGGCGCTCCAACCGCTTATGGACTAAAAGAAACAAAAAGATCAAGATAAAAACACCCAACTTCATGCAATTTATTATTTTATAGGCTTGTTGATTGGTTCACAAATGAGCAAATGTCGAATGCACCTTACTGGACTGCAGGAGGACGCTTAAGGCGAGCTTGGGGCTGAGCACACCACTGAGCACCATCTTGTCCAGTGTCTCCATGAGGGCCCTGCCAACGGCTGACCACTGATACATCTCGAAGACCACCAACGTCCCTCTTCTGATCCCCTCTCCCTGCCGATCAACATTATCATAAGTTAGAACAGTACCAACAATCTCAGTAAGATTGGCCACAGAGTCATGCTGGAACCCCAAAAAAGGTCGAGCAGCAAGGAGCACAAGGCCACGAGCAAACGTATGTATTCCGCCACCATTAATTCCCTTGAATACTTGGATAGGTAGATAGTGCATTGAGTGAAGGAAATATGCCCTAGAGGCAATAATAAAGTTATTATTTATTTCCTTATATCATGATAAATGTTTATTATTCATGCTAGAATTGTATTAACCGGAAACATGATACATGTGTGAATACATAGACAAACATATAGTCACTAGTATGCCTCTACTTGACTAGCTCATTAATCAAAGATGGTTATGTTTCCTAACCATAGACATGTATTGTCATTTGATTAATGGGATCACATTATTAGGAGAATAATATGATTGACATGACCCATCCCGTTAGCTTAGCACTTGATCGTTTAGTATTCTGCTATTGCTTTCTTCATGACTTATACATGTTCCTGTAACTATGAGAATTATGCAACTCCCGTTTACCGGAGGAACACTTTGGGTACTACCAAACGTCACAACGTAACTGGATGATTATAAAGGAGTACTACAGGTGTCTCCGAAGGTACATGTTGAGTTGGCGTATTTCGAGATTAGGTTTTGTCACTCCGATTGTCGGAGAGGTATCTCTGGGCCCTCTCGGTAATACTCATCACTTAAGCCTTGCAAGCATTATAACTAATAAGTTAGTTATGAGATGACGTATTACAGAACGAGTAAAGAAACTTGCCGGTAACGAGATTGAACTAGGTATTGGATACCGACGATCAAATCTCGGGCAAGTAACATACCGATGACAAAGGGAACAACGTATGTTGTTATGCGGTTTGACCGATAAAGATCTTCGTAGAATATGTAGGAACCAATATGGGCATCCAGGTCCCGCTATTGGTTATTGACCGAGAATGGTTTTAGGTCATGTCTACATAGTTCTCAAATCCGTAGGGTCCGCACGCTTAACGTTTCGATGACAGTTTTATTATGAGTTTATAAGTTTTGATGTACCGAAGTTTGTTCGGAGTCCCGGATGTGATCACGGACATGACGAGGAGTCTCGGAATGGTCGAGACATAAAAGATTGATATATTGGAAGCCTATGTTTGGACATCGGAATGGTTCCGGGTGAAATCGGCATTTTACCGGAGTACCGGGAGGTTACCGGAACCCCCCGGGGGGTTAATGGGCCTACATGGGCCACGAGGGAGAAGAGGGAAGGAGCCAGGAGGGGGCCGCGCGCCCCTCCCCCTCCTAGTCCGAATAGGACAAGGGAAGGGGGGCGGCGCCCCCCCCTTTCCTTCCCCTCTTCCTCCTCTTTCCCCCCCTTCTCCTACTCCTACTTGGAAAGAGGGAGTCCTACTCCCGCTGGGAGTAGGACTCCCCCCCTTGGCGCGCCCTCTAGGCCGGCCGCCTCCTCCCCCCTGGCTCCTTTATATACGGGGGCGGGGGGCACCCCAAAGACACACAAGTTGATCTAGGGATCGTTCCTTAGCCGTGTGCGGTGCCCCCTTCCACCATATTCCACCTCGGTCATATCGTCGCGGAGTTTAGGCGAAGCCCTGCGCCGGTAGAACATCATCATCGTCACCACGCCGTCGTGCTGACGGAACTCATCTCCGGAGCCTTTGCTGGATCGGAGGGCCGGAGATCGTCATCGAGCTAAACGTGTGCTGAACTCGGAGGCCCCGTACGTTCGGTGCTTGGATCGGTCGGATCGTGAAGACGTACGACTACATCAACCGCGTTGTGCTAACGCTTCCGCTTACGGTCTACGAGGGTACGTGGACGAACACTCTCCCCTCTCGTTGCTATATCATCACCATGATCTTGTGTGTGCGTTGGAAATTTTTTGAAATTACTACGTTCCCTAACAGTGGCATCCGAGCCTAGGTTTTATGCGTTGATGTTATATGCACGAGTAGAACACAAGTGAGTTGTGGGCGATACAAGTCATACTGCTTACCAGCATGTCATACTTTGGTTCGGCGGTATTGTGAGATGAAGCGGCCCGGACCGACATTACGCGTACGCTTACGCGAGACTGGTTTCACCGTTACGAGCACTCATGCTTAAAGGTGACTGGCGGGTGTCTGTCTCTCTCACTTTAGCTGAATCGAGTGTGGCTACGCCCGGTCCTTGCGAAGGTTAAAACAGCACCAACTTGACGAACTATCGTTGTGGTTTTTGATGCGTAGGTAAGAACGGTTCTTGCTAAGCCCGTAGCAGCCACGTAAAATTTGCAACAACAAAGTAGAGGACGTCTAACTTGTTTTTGCAGGGCATGTTGTGATGTGATATGGTCAAGACGTGATGCTATATTTTATTGTATGAGATGATCATGTTTTGTAACCGAAGTTATCGGCAACTGGCAGGAGCCATATGGTTGTCGCTTTATTGTATGAAATGCAAACGCCCTGTAATTGCTTTACTTTATCACTAAGCGGTAGCGATAGTCGTAGAAGCAATAGATGACGTAACGACAACGATGCTACGATGGAGATCAAGGTGTCGCGCCGGTGACGATGGTGAACATGACGGTGCTTCGAAGATGGAGATCACAAGCACAAGATGATGATGGCCATATCATATCACTTATATTGATTGCATGTGATGTTTATCCTTTATGCATCTTATCTTGCTTTGATTGACGGTAGTATTTTAAGATGATCTCTCACTAATTATCAAGAAGTGTTCTCCCTGAGTATGCACCGTTGCGAAAGTTCTTCGTGCTGAGACACCACGTGATGATCGGGTGTGACAGGCTCTACGTTCAAATACAACGGGTGCAAAACAGTTGCACACGCGGAATACTCAGGTTATACTTGACGAGCCTAGCATATACAGATATGGCCTCGGAACACGGAGACTGAAAGGTCGAGCGTGAATCATATAGTAGATATGATCAACATAGCGATGTTCACCATTGAAACTACTTCATCTCACGTGATGATCGGACATGGTTTGGTTGATTTGGATCACGTGATCACTTAGATGACTAGAGAGATGTCTGTCTAAGTGGGAGTTCTTAAGTAATATGATTAATTGAACTTAAATTTATCATGAACTTAGTACCTGATAGTATCTTGCTTGTCTATGTTTGTTTGTAGATAGATGGCTCGTGCTGTTGTTCTGTTGAATTTTAATGCGTTCCTTGAGAAAGCAAAGTTGAAAGATGATGTAGCAATTACACGGACTGGGTCCGTAACCGGAGGATTATCCTCATTGCTGCACAGAAAAGTTATGTCCTGGAAGCACCGCTGGGTGCCAGGCCTGCTGCTGATGCAACTGACGACGTTAAGAACGTCTGGCAGAGCAAAGCTGATGACTACTCTATAGTTCAGTGTGCCATGCTTTACGGCTTAGAACCGGGCCTTCAACGACGTTTTGAACGTCATGGAGTATATGAGATGTTCCAGGAGTTGAAGTTAATATTTCAAGCAAATGCCCGGATTGAGAGATATGAAGTCTCCAATAAGTTCTATAGCTGCAAGAATGAGGAGAATAGTTCTGTCAGTGAACACATACTCAAAATGTCTGGATATAATAATCACTTGATTCAACTGGGAGTTAATCTTCCTGATGATAGTGTCATTGACAGAATTCTTCAATCACTGCCACCAAGCTACAAGAGCTTCGTAATGAACTATAATATGCAAGGGATGAACAAGACTATTCCCGAGCTCTTCGCGATGCTGAAAGCCGCGGAGGTAGAAATCAAGAAGGAGCATCAAGTGTTGATGGTTAACAAAACCACTAGTTTCAAAAAGAACGGCAAGCAAGTTGCTGCTCAAGAGAAGAAACCCAAGTCTGGACCTAAGCCTAAAACTGAGTGCTTCTACTGCAAGCAGACTGGACACTGGAAGCGAAACTGCCCCAAGTATTTGGCGGATAAGAAGGATGGCAAAGTGAACAAAGGTATATGTGATATACATGTTATTGATGTGTACCTTACTAATGCTCGCAGTAGCACCTGGGTATTTGATACTGGTTCTGTTGCTAATATTTGCAACTCGAAACAGGGACTACGGATTAAGCGAAGATTAGCTAAGGACGAGGTGACGATGCGCGTGGGAAATGGTTCCAAAGTCGATGTGATCGCGGTCGGCACGCTACCTCTACATCTACCATCGGGATTAGTATTAGACCTAAATAATTGTTATTTGGTGCCAGCGTTGAGCATGAACATTATATCTGGATCTTGTTTGATGTGAGACGGTTATTCATTTAAATCAGAGAATAATGGTTGTTCTATTTATATGAGTAATATCTTTTATGGTCATGCACCCTTGAAGAGTGGTCTATTTTTATTGAATCTCGATAGTAGTGATACACATATCCATAGTGTTGACACCAAAAGATGCAGAGTTGATAATGATAGTGCAACTTATTTGTGGCACTGCCGTTTAGGTCATATCGGTGTAAAACGCATGAAGAAACTCCATACTGATGGGCTTTTGGAATCACTTGATTATGAATCACTTGGTACTTGCAAACCGTGCCTTATGGGCAAGATGACTAAAACGCCGTTCTCCGGTACTATGGAGAGAGCAACAGATTTATTGGAGATCATACATACAGATGTATGTGGTCCAATGAATGTTGAGGCTCGTGGCGGATATCGTTATTTTCCCACCTTCACAGATGATTTAAGCAGATATGGGTATATCTACTTAATGAAACACAAGTCTGAAACATTTGAAAAGTTCAAAGAATTTCAGAGTGAAGTGGAAAATCATCGTAACAAGAAAATAAAGTTTCTACGATCTGATCGTGGAGGAGAATATTTGAGTTACGAGTTTGGTCTACACTTGAAACAATACGGGGTAGTCTCGCAACTCACGCCACCTGGAACACCACAATGAAATGGTGTGTCCGAACGTCGTAATCGTACATTACTTGATATGGTGCAATCTATGATGTCTCTTACTGATTTACCGCTATCGTTTTGGGGTTATGCTTTCGAGAGGGCCGCATTCACGTTAAATGGGGCACCATCAAAATCCGTTGAGACGACACCTTATGAACTGTGGTTTGGCAAGAAACCAAAGTTGTCGTTTCTTAAAGTTTGGGGCTGCGATGCTTATGTGAAGAAACTTCAACCAGATAAGCTCGAACCCAAATTGGAGAAATGTGTCTTCATAGGATACCCAAAGGAGACTATTGGGTACACCTTCTATCACAGATCTGAGGGCAAGATTTTCGTTGCTAAATTCGGATCCTTTCTAGAGAAGGAGTTTCTCTCGAAAGAAGTGAGTGGGAGGAAAGTAGAACTTGACGAGATAACTGTATCTACTCCCTTATTTGAAAGTAGTTCATCACAAGAACTAGTTCCTGTGACAACTACACCAATCAGTGAGGAAGCTAATGATATTGATCATGAAACTTCAGATCAAGTTTCTACAGAACCTCATAGGTCTACCAGAGTAAGATCCGCACCAGAGTGGTACGGTAATCCTATTCTGGAAGTCATGTTACTTGACCATGATGAACCTACGAACTATGAGGAAGCGATGATGAGCCCAGATTCCGCAAAATGGCTAGAGGCCATGAAATTTGAGATGGGATCCATGTATGAAAACAAAGTATGGACTTTGGTTGACTTGCCCGATGATCGGCAAGCTATTGAGAATAAATGGATTTTTAAGAAGAAGACTGACGCTGATGGTAATGTAACTGTCTATAAAGCTCGACTTGTTGCGAAAGGTTTTCGACAAGTTCAAGGGGTTGACTACGATGAGACTTTCTCACCCGTAGCGATGCTTAAGTCTGTCCGAATCATGTTAGCTATTGCTGCATTTCATGATTATGAAATTTGACAAATGGATGTCAAGACTGCATTCTTGAATGGATTTCTAGAAGAAGAGTTGTATATGATGCAGCCGGAAGGTTTTGTTGATCCAAAAGGTGCTAACAAAGTGTGCAAGCTCCAGCGTTCCATTTATGGACTGGTGCAAGCATCTCGGAGTTGGAATAAGCGCTTTGATAGTGTGATCAAAGCATATGGTTTTATACAGACTTTTGGAGAAGCCTGTATTTACAAGAAAGTGAGTGGGAGCTCTGTAGCATTTCTAGTTTTATATGTAGATGACATATTGTTAATTGGAAATGATATAGAATTTCTGGATAGCATAAAGGGATACTTGAATAAAAGTTTTTCAATGAAAGACCTTGGTGAAGCTGCTTATATATTGGGCATCAAGATCTATAGAGATAGATCAAGACGCTTAATAGGACTTTCACAAAGCACATACCTTAACAAAATTTTGAAAAAGTTCAAAATGGATCAGGCAAAGAAAGGATTCTTGCCTGTGCTACAAGGTGTGAAGTTGAGTCATACTCAATGCCCGACCACAGCAGAAGATAGAGATAAAATGAAAGATGTTCCCTATGCTTCAGCCATAGGCTCTATCATGTACGCAATGTTGTGTACCAGACCTGACGTATGCTTAGCAATAAGCTTGGCGGGAAGGTACCAAAGTAATCCAGGAGTGGATCACTGGACAGCGGTCAAGAACATCCTGAAATACCTGAAAAGGACTAAGGATATGTTTCTCGTATATGGAGGTGACAAAGAGCTAGTCGTAAAAGGTTACGTCGATGCAAGCTTTGACACTGATCCGGACGATTCTAAATCGCAAACCGGATACGTGTTTATATTAAACGGTGGAGCTATAAGTTGGTGCAGTTCTAAACAAAGCGTCGTGGCGGGATCTACATGTGAAGCGGAGTACATAGCTGCTTCTGAAGCAGCGAATGAAGGAGTCTGGATGAAGGAGTTCATTTCCGATCTAGGTGTCATACCTAGTGCATCGGGACCAATGAAGATCTTCGGTGACAATACTGGTGCAATTGCCTTGGCAAAGGAATCCAGATTTCACAAAAGGACCAAGCACATCAAGAGACGCTTCAATTCCATTCGGGACCAAGTCCAAGTGGGAGACATAGAGATTTGCAAGATACATACGGATCTGAATGTTGCAGACCCGTTCACTAAGCCTCTCTCACGAGCAAAACATGATCAGCACCAAGACTCCATGGGTGTTAGAATCATTACTATGTAATCTAGATTATTGACTCTAGTGCAAGTGGGAGACTGAAGGAAATATGCCCTAGAGGCAATAATAAAGTTATTATTTATTTCCTTATATCATGATAAATGTTTATTATTCATGCTAGAATTGTATTAACCGGAAACATGATACATGTGTGAATACATAGACAAACATATAGTCACTAGTATGCCTCTACTTGACTAGCTCATTAATCAAAGATGGTTATGTTTCCTAACCATAGACATGTATTGTCATTTGATTAATTGGATCACATCATTAGGAGAATAATGTAATTGACATGACCCATCCCGTTAGCTTAGCACTTGATCGTTTAGTATTCTGCTATTGCTTTCTTCATGACTTATACATGTTCCTGTAACTATGAGAATTATGTAACTCCCGTTTACCGGAGGAACACTTTGGGTACTACCAAACGTCACAACGTAACTGGGTGATTATAAAGGAGTACTACAGGTGTCTCCGAAGGTACATGTTGAGTTGGCGTATTTCGAGATTAGGTTTTGTCACTCCGATTGTCGGAGAGGTATCTCTGGGCCCTCTCGGTAATACTCATCACTTAAGCCTTGCAAGCATTATAACTAATAAGTTAGTTATGAGATGACGTATTACAGAACGAGTAAAGAGACTTGCCGGTAACGAGATTGAACTAGGTATTGGATACCGACGATCAAATCTCGGGCAAGTAACATACCGATGACAAAGGGAACAACGTATGTTGTTATGCGGTTTGACCGATAAAGATCTTCGTAGAATATGTAGGAACCAATATGGGCATCCAGGTCCCGCTATTGGTTATTGACCGAGAATGGTTTTAGGTCATGTCTACATAGTTCTCGAACCCGTAGGGTCCGCACGCTTAACGTTTCGATGACAGTTTTATTATGAGTTTATAAGTTTTGATGTACCGAAGTTTGTTCGGAGTCCCGGATGTGATCACGGACATGACGAGGAGTCTCGGAATGGTCGAGACATAAAAGATTGATATATTGGAAGCCTATGTTTGGACATCGGAATGGTTTCGGGTGAAATCGGCATTTTACCGGAGTACCGGGAGGTTACCGGAACCCCCCGGGGGTTAATGGGCCTACATGGACCACGAGGGAGAAGAGGGAAGGAGCCAGGAGGGGGCCGCGCGCCCCTCCCCCTCCTAGTCCGAATAGGACAAGGGAAGGGGGGCGGCGCCCCCCCTTTCCTTCCCCTCTTCCTCCTCTTTCCCCCCTTCTCCTACTCCTACTTGGAAAGAGGGAGTCCTACTCCCGCTGGGAGTAGGACTCCCCCCCCTTGGCGCGCCCTCTAGGCCGGCCGCCTCCTTCCCCCCTGGCTCCTTTATATACGGGGGCGGGGGGCACCCCAAAGACACACAAGTTGATCTACGGATCGTTCCTTAGCCGTGTGCGGTGCCCCCTTCCACCATATTACACCTCGGTCATATCGTCCCGGAGTTTACGCGAAGCCCTGCGCCGGTAGAACATCATCATCGTCACCACGCCGTCGTGCTGACGGAACTCATCTCCGGAGCCTTTGCTGGATCGGAGGGCCGGAGATCGTCATCGAGCTGAACGTGTGCTGAACTCGGAGGCCCCGTACGTTCGGTGCTTGGATCGGTCGGATCGTGAAGACGTACGACTACATCAACCGCGTTGTGCTAACGCTTCCGCTTACGGTCTACGAGGGTACGTGGACGAACACTCTCCCCTCTCGTTGCTATATCATCACCATGATCTTGCGTGTGCGTAGGAATTTTTTTGAAATTACTACGTTCCCCAACATTGAGAACATGATTCAGAATAAAAGTAATGTGTACACCTGATATCCTAATTCACAAGAATTTAGCTTCTGTAGTTAAAGAAAACTAACATGTACCTCAGCTGTCCAAGAGCACACAGTAGTCACAAATCTGAACCATGTCCTCTTTTATTTACGATCTGGTACAAAGGAGCAACACCTTCATACCGATTGGCTCTTCAAGCTGTTTTCTGAACCTTGAAAGTCTGAATCAGCCCATGTGCAATTTTTGACGGTGCAAATGAGGAGGCGGTATAGGTACCTAATTATTGAAAAGTGTCTAGTGGTCTTCCTTCTTGAATCATAAGGAGCAAACCGTGAAGAGAAAGCTTTCCTTTATTGAACTAAACTGGAACTCAAGAGGTGTGAAATCTGAACGAAAAAACTTGCTTTGTTGGAAGGGGGGTGGCTGCACCAAATGAGTAGCCTAGCATGTGCACCACCGTAGCTTGGAAGGATATGCTTAGAAGCCAGGTCTGATAGAGTTGGAACACACATTCGAGCCATGGTTCTGACGCACAGCAGCGAGGCCATATCTCGGCCTCATCATCTCAAAGCGACACATAAGACAGAAATCCAAATCGCACTTATTCCTACTATATATCTGCAGATCACAGACCATGGCTTCACAAGCTTCCGCCCCTCTAGCACATATGCCCGTTCGAGGTTCAACTATCATTATTCTCTTGTATACAATCAGGACAAGAATACTCTGTATTTTCTAATCCTACAAAAAAAAAAACTGTAGTCAGCAGAGCCTATACATGGAAGCTCATCCACAAACTACTCGAGAGAGCAGAACCCACCTATTTGGAGTTCAGAAAAACAAGCTGGGGTAGGAAAGCCTCCTCAATTTCTGCCCGAAACTTGCTTGAGTTGAGATTATACAGAGGTTACACCTGAAAAACCTAGTGGAAGTAAGAGGACTTCAGACATCACAACACACCTTCCTCACCGAGCAGCGGCCTCCCGGATCTGTCGAGGTCGAGGAGGTTGGGGAAGGGCCATCAGATCGAAGCCGATGAGAGGGCTGAGCGTGGCTGGCGGCACAGGCGCTGAGAAGGAGGACCGAGGCGAGGGCTCTGACCTGGCAACCGATGGCGAGAGACAGGGCAAGGGCCAGGTCGAGCCGCGACGCGAGAACGCCGGGAGGCGCAAGGCAGGCAGGCGGTGGAGGATCCTTCCTTCTTATGGCCGCCAAGTCCAACCCGGGTCGGGCACTCCATGGTTTTGTGTTGGAGACGGACTCCAACTCGATCCAAATCAGAGTAGAACAGCACTGGAGCAAGAGGTTGGAGATTGAGGAGGCTACGGGAGACACCGGAGAAGATTAGGAGCGGATATGGAGGGGAGGCAAAAGAGGGCGCTGACGACCGGAGAAGAAGACCGGCGGCCGGCGGCGGCGCCATACCGTACAGATCGAGGAGCATCGAACGAATCCTGTCTTTATTCAATTGCACTTTAAAAAAAACCGCTGTTTGAATATACTAAACAGCGGGGAGTTTTGTGCAAAAACGAAATGTTTTTCCAAATCCACTTTGAAAGAGACTGCGGGTTGAATACTAAAAATCATAGGGACGTTTTTATAAAAACGCCGCAGCGGTGAATCCGAAGACCCACTCCATGCTTTATTATTAACTAGCAAAAATGCCCGTGCGTTGCAACGGGAGAAAAAGCACACATGTCCTAACCCAATAAATTAAATATGTGATGTTGTAATAATTTATATACCACAAAAGGTGTAATCAAAAGGATAATTCATAAGTCGGACATGAAACACATTTTTTGAGTTTCCCGTGTGTGCCCTAATCTGTGTGTATATATATTAGTACAACATCGCCTAACCCTTATCCAGCTATGGACGGTGTTCGTGTCCTTTTCAGTTTTCACGTCCTAAAGGCAAGAGCTCCTCCCTCCCAATTGGCGTGTGGGGCGAAATAGTACGCGAGCAAGCTGCACCATTGTCACGGTCTCTTTACTATTCATCCCTCCTCTCTCTTGCCTATCTCACCAACGACATCGATGACATTCAGACTTAAGGAATATCTTGATGATCAACAAGTAACAGTGAGCCCCTAATATCTTCTACCTTAAGAATGATTTCTTTCCAATAATCACTCACTTTTAGTTAGCCTATCTGATAATGTATTCCTAAGATCTGGCAAGCATGAATATTAAATTATAACAATAACAACAAACAACAGCAAGTAATTATAATTTGTGCTCATCAGGAAAAAAGAATTGTAATCGGTGCTAGCACGCATAGCATGCAGCCAAGGTTTTATGTTTCGTTTTGTAAATTTTACTGCCCTTGAACGAAATGGGCGAATTTTGAACTTTTTTTCGGAAAATCTCGGATGAAAAGGACAATTCAAAATTAAAATTTGTGGATGAAAATAGCGAAAGTATAAACGAAAAACGACCAAAATTGTACAATTTTTTTGAATCCTACAACAAGACTAAAGCACAATCAAACATAACAACACGGGTCCCTTGATTGATATACACCGACGAATAGCTCTGAACAATTCAAGTCAGCAGACTACCTCAAACTTGAATCAACATAAATACCACAGTACTTACTACTCATCTTGGTCTGGTTAGTAGTAGTACATCAATCCCAGTATGAAGGCACGTGCATGCACACCACATTCTGGTCCCGTTCCAGCCGCCTGGATGCCGCATCCAGCAGCTTCCAGAGTTCCTGTTCATACAGTTTTGATTAAAAAAAAGCAACATGCACACCCAGAAATATCCCCACCGACGGCCCACTGCGTGCCCCCTTCCTATCCACACAGCGCCGCTCCTCTTATCCATCACTCCGGCGCCACTCCGCCCCCCATCTTCCTCCTTCTGCTACCTAATCGCCCAAAGTAGCTCGTCCTTCTCTTCTCTATCCACTAACACCAGCCAAGCGATGCTCTCCTCTTCTCGCCCGCGGTGGCTAGCCAGCCGGCTGGCCGCGCCGGCGTGTTTGCTGCAACAGCTGGGGTGGTGGCGGCGTGCTCGTCGGTGCACAGGGCCCGAGGCGGCGTGCTCGTCGGTGCACGGGGGCCGGGGCGGAGTCCCCGTGCCGTGGTGGTGTAGCTCACCCCGGTGGGTGGCTGCGGGCAACGGAGCCGGTGTGCAGTGGCTCGGTTGCTCGCCAGATCTGGCGGCCGGCCATGCTGGCTCCGGTGAATGCCCCCAACACTGTTCTTTTCCATGACTGGCAATTTAACTGAGACCTTTCTTTCCATTATGCGCCTCTCCTCCTTTTGTTCATTTTTGATTGGTGACGCATAATACATGCGGCAGGCACCTCTCATCCTCTCTTTTTTGGCTTGTTGATCTTGCAACGCATGAGTGTATATAAGTTCGTAAGATTTCATGTAAAAGAGCAGGGTGGGACTATTAATAGATATTTGAAATTTTAGCACAGGCATGAGAAAGGTGCAGGTCCTGGCAGGCCCATCTGAACGACTGATGACTGAAGAAGCGAGGCGGCAGCCCAACTTCGGCGGTCGCCCTTGGAAGGACGTCACCCTCCTCCTGGCGCGGCATGGCAGGCTCTTCTTGCCGCTCATCGTGCTCGCCGCTGCCCTCGCCGCGACTCTCCTCCTCCCCAACTCCCTCGCCGTGCAGCCCCTCGCTGCAGCTGCGCTCCTTGACACCAGCACCATTAGCTGCGCCGACCTGGCTAGGAAGGTAGAGAAGAGAAGGTGGACTACGCTAGGGATGGCTGGAGGTGGAGGATGATGGGAGATGGAAGGCGGCGGAGCGATGGGATTGGGGAGGCGGCGCGCGGCCGCGGGGCTGGAGCGCTGGAGTTGGAGATAGGATTAGGAGGCAGGGTCGAGCGGTTGTTTTTTATCTCACCTGTACCGGTTCGATTGACTTATGACTTATTTTTGGACTGCGGGTTGATTTCCTGAAACCGAGGGGCTTTTTCGCAAAAACGCCGACGACGTACGACCAGAAGCACTCCGTGCTTTATGCCCGTGCGTTGCAACGGGAGGAAAAACTATCAAACTATGCGGGAGTGGTAGATAATGGCTTTTAAAATGCCAAGGTGAGATAAGGGCTTTTAAAATGTCATTTCAAAAACTATGTCTAAGTGATGTCATGATGAGATAAGAGACTTTTGAAAAGTCATTTCAAAAAAAAGTGATGGTTTGACCATGATTTGATTTCCTAAGGCGCCACAACGAATTAGTTTTGGCTGAGTAAACTGCATTGATGAACCCTACCTAAGCTAGACTGATGAATGATGTATATAATCTTGACCTAGCGTAGCGGTGGTTGTCATAACAATTACCATGGTACCAAAATAAATATAGCTATGTATGGAGGCAAAATAGACATTTAGTCATTTTATATAGTTTACAAAAACTAACCCATAGAAAATTGTGTCAATATTTTTTGGCTTCAGCGTCGTACGAAACATGGAAACCTTTTTTTTACCCGATGCGAGGGACTAAATAAAATTATAAATTGACCTCTACAGACCCCCTATTAAAACTTCGACGCAGGCGATGTTTCGTTTTGTTCATCATTTACGGGCCTGTTTTAATTTTGGAAACATTTCAAAAAAATCATGTATATTTTTTTTCTAATTCCAGAATGTACTTTGAATACTGGATTTTTTAAAAAAATCATGTTTTTTTCATGAACATCTAGTTGATATTGTGATTTTTTTTATGATATGCGATTTTTCTTTGAAATCATGAAAAATTTATGATTTCTCAATAAATCTCGCAGATTTTTGAAATTTGGTTCTTTTGAAAATCCTGAATGATTGTAAAGAATGAAAAACAAAAACAGAATTAAAAGGTAAAAAGCAAAAAACGAAACAGAAAACAGGCGCAACCAGCCGCACATGGGCCGGCCCATTAGCGCGTCGAGGAGGAGGAGGCACGCCATGTACATTTTTTTCTAATTCCAGACTACTGGATTATTATTTTAAAAATCATGATTTTTTTATTTCATGAACATCTATTTGATATTCCGAATTTTTTCTATGATATGCAAAAAATATTTTGAAGTCATGAATATTTTATTACTTCTCAATAAATCCCGCAGCTTTTCGGAATTTTATTCTTTAAAAAATCCTGAATTAATTTAAATAAGAAAAA
>NC_057801.1:782052671-782064404 GCF_018294505.1 Triticum aestivum
AGTAAACAGGCCCACCCCCAGCCAATTATGGGCCGGCCTATTAGCGCGCGGGGGTGGAAGACCCGCGTGGTAAAAAGGTGTAGGAACAAGGGATCGAACGCTGGTCTCCTGCGTGGTAGGCCGACGCCATGGCCATTGCGCTACCGGAGGATTGTGTAATATAAGTGTATCGCCCTGTAAGAAATAAACCCGCGGTGATTTTGAAATAAATCCGAATCATGTTACTTATGGATGGCATGGCGGGTAATTTATGCCAAATTCGAGGGCAATTTCTATGACGTACGGGCAGAAGCACTATTTGCTTTATTAGTAGGTAAAGAAAAGATATAGAAAAAATGCCCGTGCGTTGCAACGGAAGGAGAAGAAGTATCGCCACACCTTCTTTCTTTACCTTCTGAAACAAGATGATGCCTCTAATTTCTAAAGCTTCGCTTTGGAATAAATGTCAGTTGCCATGAACCAAGGTTGGCTAGGCATACGTAAACACACAATCTGGAACTGTCATACAATAGTTGAACAACATCATCACAAGTGTTTTGTCATGAACCACAATCTAAGTGTTCCACCATTATCATACACATTATGGTAATATTCAGAAATTCATTCACAGATGGATGATTTATAAATCTTTATAAATGACCATTAGCAACAATTATATCCCATTGAAAGAGTGACAAATTATTCAGGCACCAATGGGAACACATAGAAAACAGTATTTCCAGAGATCCCATTGAAAGAAATTTATGATAGTAAATATGACAAAGCAAGTATGTCAACCATGCTTAGAGGATTACATCATATTATTTGGTGCTTTCCAATATTATAGCATAATTAAGATACAACATAACCACTGAACGAAATTTCTTCAAAAATAAACATAAATACAATAAAGAAGAGAACTCATGCGATGACATGTTCATGAGGTACAGCATTTATCTGTTTCAAGAAAAAGGGTAAATTGATTAAACTGACCAAAGAGAAAATGTATGGATGCCCAAACTAGAACTTCAAAGAAAGCCAGGGAGAAACTTTGCTAATGTAAAGACTAAAGGGAACAATATGTGAATCATATGTTAGTTGTGCACATCACAGTCATGAACTTGAGAAAATATATCACATGCCAACTATAAAGACAAACAATGAATTGTATTTCACAAGTTTTTGCAACTAAACCATGACAAACCAAAGAAATATAGATGAAGGAAAAGAAAGCTATATAATCCATGATAAACTGTTGAATTAATTAAGCTTATCAGTATCTATGTTTATTTTGTTTCTATCATCAGAACTGACCCTAGATTTGTTAATACAAGATAACAGTATTACATGCCACATGATCAATTTGTGTAATATTTGGTTTCAAAAAGGCGAAAGTAGTGGGTTATCACTCATGAAAGGATAACAGGATCGGCCCCCTATCCTGAAGCTACTGCTGTGCTCTTGTGGTACAAAGTGTCGCAGTCGAGAGACGAAACAAACAGCGGTGACACCACAGTGGAGGGAGGTTCGTGTGTATGTACCAGATGTACTGAGCAACGATCCAGTGGTCTCAATGGCATGTTGTGCATCATGCCATATGGCACACATCCATGGTGCATGTATATGCAGGCAAGGATCGGCAATCCTCTCTGCTCTTAGTCCCCTACAAGTAATCATATGATCCCCATGATCTCCAAAACTATATGAGCACATTATCCATGCAGCAAACAGTAGTAAATTAGGTACAAGAATTCATCCTAATAGACAAACTTGTGGTCCAGTATGTACCTGTATGCAAAAATAGAACTGCATGAAGCCAATACCTGCACTTGGAGACATGAGGATGCAGCAGGGGCATGCAGGCGAAGCTCATCCAATCACCATGCGTCATCTTTTTTTCATCACTTGAGCTTTTTACTATTCTAGCACCCTGACCTGATTGTGCTGCAGCTGCACGTAGAGCGAATGCAAACAAACACAACTCTTCAGAAAACAACTCAACCAACACACATTAGATCGGCAAAATTTAGTTTTGAATAGTAGATGATTAGCTGCCGCCAACTAAAGATAGGAGAGCATGTCAACTGCCATGAGTAGGGATAATGAGAGGAATCGAGTCCTTGTGGTGGGAGTCGGGTCCTAGGGGATGTGGGCTCCGTCGGTGGCGTGAGATCCACAGAAGCTCAGGGATCCTTAACGCATCGGCCGACCATGGACCAGAGGCATCATTGAACAGGGACTATGGAACCAAATGTGTTGCACTGTACTATTTTGAACTGGCAAACATGATTGTTTGTGAATAAACGTTCAATGACAATATAAGAACCAAGTAGCTCAGCAGTAGTTACCCACAAATGTTGCTCTCCAAATTCCCTTTTCAAGCATTCAGCTGTAGAGATATATTGTGTGCCAAGAAAAAAGACTAAATTGTTGTTGTTACTTGCATATTGTCCATTTCATTCTTTCTGAAAGTGTCTGCAGAAACATTTAATTTGCTTGTTATTTAGAAAAACCACGAAAAACATCTTCTATAGATCGATGATCTAGAAGAAGTTGGTACCTAAACCGAGTAGGTTATGTGAATACTATCTCTGTAACTTAATATAAGGCGTTTTTAACACATTACCGCCAGCCTTGGGAAGCTTCCTTGCCAGTGCGTATCCTATACTTGTTCAAGAGCATGCAAAGGTCACCGAGCAAGAACTTAACAATGTTAGTTGAAGCCAATTTCCACATGTGATGGCATATAAAAGCTTATACACTGATTTTGAATGGGAACAACTCACAGTTGCTGAATCAATATTCATGTACTGCTACTCGCTTGCTCAGGCAAACCAGTTACCTATATATCCTTCGGATATTCATAGGTGGCGCTGGTTTGTAACAAAGGGATGGATTGTAGTGAACCACCAAAAGAACTGTGGTGTGTACTTGGTAATAACCTTAATCTTGTATGAAATTAGTAGCAATCTTAATATTTTTTTAGATGGTAGCACTCTAACTCTTAATTAAACACACATTTTACTGTATTGATTTGCTTGCCTAGAACCTACATGTTTAAGATAGAGAATAAGAGAGCACCATTCTTATCATTTTTTTAGATTATCATGTCGTTTATTTTAGCTACATCTCTAGGAACAAATTTGAACAGAAATTTTTGGTACACATTGAGTAGAATTGTAGGAATGCATCAATCAAAATTATAAACTACCATCTATCAGTTAGTACAATGGCAAATTTTAGCATGGTCCCTCTTACCTCCCCTTTTCACCTGAGAGGTAAGAGACTAAGAGTACATAACAGATCTGAGCCATTGATTTGATTAAGTAGTGGTCTGATTAAGTCTTGCCTTCTCACCTCCCATGTGAAAAGAGTGGGTAAGAAGAAGCATGTTAAAATTACTCTTAGTACAATACCATTAGGAATATGCACTGAATTAGAATTTAAATAAGCTAATATATCTATGCTGAAATCAACCCATACAACACTCATTCTATATTTTTCCCAGCTCACCCAAAGCCTAAAAAAATTGTATCTAGGCAAAAAGGAAACACCTAGCTGTGACTTCTTTATACGATTATTGAAGAAAATCTGTAGACATACATTTGTCACCTAGAGAATGAGTTTTCTCACCCAAAGCAATAGGAGTTGGCGTACCCATGTGTCACCCAAAGCAATAGGAGTCTTGCGACTCCACATGATGTAAATTAATTAGCAAACCATTATTCGAGCTTCTACCGCACCGCCGCCCAACACGCTCAGTTCTGAAACCACATTTCCCTCATGCTCATCTTCCTCGTGTGTGCGCACAAGTTTGGATTCAGTGGGTTGCAGCCGGCTAGAGTGTTGCTGCTCTGCAGGGACCATCTACTGCTGCAACTGCAGCACTTCATACTTGTATCTCAGTTAATTATGTACCCATCTACTACATATGTATACCTGCCAATGCAAGTTGTCTTCAGATTAGGAGTCAGAAGAACGTAACATACCGTATGCAGAGTATGATGCCAGGACAATGATATAGGCCGAGGCTCTTTTGATGGAATAGCACTAAGGTACTGATGTGCTACCAGAAGCCTTATAGGGTGTGGGATACCTGCTGCTGTATGGCTTGAATGGCTTTGTTTCGCCCTGCAAATATGTTGATATTCTTTTTAAGCAATATGACTAATCAAATGAAACTCTAAATGGAGCACAATCGAATTCAATGAGCATTGAAATGCGTATAACATAGATCCACTGAATTGTTTTCTATTTGGTACTTCTACTTGAACTATAAAAGCATCCGCTGAGACATAAGAAATGCGAATAAAGTATCAGAGACAACTATCCTTACAAGTTCAGGAGCAAAATCTATCTCATGGTTTCCAGCTGTCCAGACCCAAGGCTGGTATGTGAGATTCCACTGTACAAATCTTGCCCACATATCCCACGTTGTATTATCAATTTATCATGATATGGGTAATTATCGGCATATGTCAGGTCCCGACGAAAAGCACTGCCTGGGCTTTTGAATTGGACTCATAATGAGCGAGCGTGACATTGGAGTCGAAACTCTGACCGAGATCACCTAAACACAATAGTAAAATTCTCAGTAATATTACTCATAAACTACAATAGTAAAATTATATTGGAATTCAGACATGACCATGCAAGTTATATTCTGAGCAAATTTGACAATACCTATCAGACCAAATGTATATGGAACATCTGGGCCACTTTTCGGAGGGGTCCTAAACCAAATCTTTTTCAGCGTCTCTTCAGTTCCAACGGCATAGTAATACTTTGTGTCAAACTGCAAGAAAAGTCATAATTAAGCCTTGAATCAAGATTCCAGCCTTCATAAAACATAAGCATCAAATGTTTGACGTGCCGATAACCTTCAGGTTCTTGATTGTACAATGATGAATGTATCCCGAGGTATATTTGTAGAACGTATACCACGAATGCTTTCCCTTTGCAGAACAATTGAGATTATCTTCTGAAGTCCCGTAAAACACAGTGCTCGATCCAGGTTCTGGCTGTTGTCACCCATGAGATTATCATGGCTGTACTGTTGTGGTTGCCTTGTCTGATATGAACCTGTTAGAGCACCTAATCAATCAGTATGAGAGTGGAAGCCACAAACAACACCATGATTGAGCTGCAGAAAAGGGTAGACACTGATCCTACAGCTCCCTCTTTGCTGATTGCTGATTTGTGATTGTGTTAGAAGATGGAAGAAAAGCAACATGGTCAGACCTTTAGATCGTATGGCATGCGCCGAGGAGGCCAGCCATCCTTCTTCCACCGTTCTTCTTCTCCCTGAATCCCCGCTCTTCTTTTCCCTGAATCCTCTTCTGTTTCTCTTTTCTATACCAAGGAAAACCGAAGCCCCGCCATGGCCTTGGAGCCCCCCCGCCAGCCATGGAGGTCCGCCTTTGCCTGCAAGGACTTCGAACCGCCGGATCCCTCTGCCTCGCGCGCCCGTCCGCCATCGCCCGACTCCGGCGAGCTCCTGCCTAGGTCGCCGGATCCCTCGCTCCAGCCTTCCTCGCCGTTCCCCCGCCTCGCCGCGTGATGGGGTTATGTACCTAGGGTAGGGTCATGGACCTGATCTAAGTACCTTACCCAAGGGCACCCTTAGAAGAAGTCGCCTTCCAGTCGACCAACGAGGGACCCACTCGACTGACTTGAAGGACTCGACCACGAAGACTCACTCGACTACCGGAAAGTCAGGAGACACTCTGCACTGCAACGGCCTGTAATCAAGTAGGCTTTATGATAGTAAAGGCACTTTATATGGGGCGTTACCAGTAACGCCCCAGACTTAACTCACCTTAAACCCTCTCCTACGTGGGCTGGCTGGGGTCCTGGCGCACTCTATATAAGCCACCCCCCTCCACAGGCAGAGGGGTTCGGCACCTTGTAATTCACATACTCATAATCCACTCGACCGCCTCTGGGCTCCGAGACGTAGGGCTGTTACTTCCTCCAAGAAGGGCCTGAACTCGTACATCCTTTGTGCTTACAACCTCTCCATAGCTAGGACCTTGCCTCTCCATACCTACCCCCACTCTACTGTCAGGCTTAGAACCACGACAGTTGGCGCCCACCGTGGGGCAGGTGTTTTAGTGATTTTGTGGGGAAGTTGCGATTCTTCCGAGTACTTTCATCATGGTGTCTGCTGGAGTTTTGGTCGAGGGTCAAGAGATCCGTCTCGGCACTCTCACCTTCATCGCCGACGACTCCGCGTGGCTCCAGGAGGCTCCACTCGACGTAGATGCGCTCCCCGTCCGCGGTGCGACGCATTTTCGCGCATGTGTCCGCGGCGTTCTGCTGCGGAAACCGTCGACCCAGTATCGGTCGGCCCCTCCATCGTCCACCCTCCCGGTATCCCGCCAGCACAAGCGCTCGGGCCGGTCGAGGCTTCAGCGATGGGTGAGGCACGCGGTGGCTCGCCAATCGGCCACCACCCAAGTTGCGGCAATCGAGCCCGACGAACCTCTCTACGGCTTGTTCGATTTGTCGACTGGCTCCATAGAGACTGCATCCGAGTGCGGTAGCAGTGATCCAGCGGCGGAAATCTTGATGGTCGACGGGCCCCACAGTCCCCCTGGCTTCGCCCGTGGTGGTGGAGCAGGTGACGGCGGCGACCCTACACGAGGCTACGAAGAGTACCAGCCCGAGCCACTCGACTCTCTGCAAAGAGAGAAACTTCGCCGCAGGAACGAGGATCCCCTGCGCACTCCCATCGCAGGAGAAACCCCCGAGGCTCGTGCCTTGGAGGAGGCGCGTCTGGCCAATTTGGCCGAGTGCACTCGACTGGAGAACCTTCAGCGAGCTCTCGACGAGCGCGCGCGGCAACAAGTTCCCGACAACAGTCGACGTCAACTCTTCCCGCCGACTCAGGTATATCGAACCCCAATTCAGAATTTAGCAGCTGCGACCCGTATAGCAGAGTCCATCCAGCCTTCGCAGTCGGAAGCTGGCAGAGGTTTGCTACAAATCAGGGATCTGCTCCGGGCAGCAGGAGATCAGAATTCAGCCGTGTCTCAGTCGCGCAACAGAATTCACAGTCGACCCGTCACTGTGAATACGGTTCAGTCGGCCCATAGCCCAGATCGCCTCCGCGGCGTGAAGGGCGCGAGAATCGGCGAGATCAATATGGCGACAGACTCGACCGAGATGATAGGCGTCGAGTGCCCTATTCCCCTCCGAGGGGTGGGTCTTACGCTCCTCGGCAGCCAGATGATAGGCGTCAGTACAGTACAGGGCGTAGGGTTCCAGTCGACCCCAGAGAACAAGGCTTCGACGCGCGATCCATTATCGTGCAAGGGTTGGTTGACCGGAACAGAGCCCATCGAGGTGGACTCGACAGAGATGTACCCACAAGCAGTCGAGTGCATGTTTCTGGTCCTGAATGTTTCAGCAGAGCTATCAGAGCCGCAGTTATCCCTCCCAATTTCAGGTTGGCAACAGGAGTCAGCAAGTTCACTGGTGAGTCTAAGCCTGAAACTTGGCTTGAAGACTACCGAGTGGCAGTTCAGATTGGTGGTGGGAACGACGAGGTGGCCATGAAGCATTTGCCCCTCATGTTGGAAGGTTCTGCCAGGGCATGGTTGACTCAGTTACCTCCTAGCAGCATTTACACTTGGGAAGATCTGTCCCGAGTGTTCGTCAGGACGTTTGAAGGAATTTGCAAGCGACCAGCTGGATTGATAGAGTTGCAAGTCTGCGTGCAGAAAACTAATGAGACTCTCAGAGAGTATATTCAGAGGTGGATCACTTTGCACCACACTGTGGAGAATGTGTCCGATCATCAGGCAGTCTGCGCCTTCAAAGACGGCGTCAAGAACAGGGAACTGAGTTTGAAGTTTGGTCGAACCGGTGACATGACCTTGAGTCGGATGATGGAGATTGCTACCAAGTACGCCAACAGCGAAGAAGAAGACCGACTCCGAAGCGACAAGCACAAGCCGAGTCAGTCGGAAAAAGGAAACACCAGTCGGAAACAGAAGCGGAAGGCTGAACCGGCAGCTCCTGGGGAGGCTCTGGCCGTGACTCAAAGAAAGTTTAAGGGGAAACCAAAAGGATCCTGGAGCCCCAAGAAGGTAAAGGATAAAGAAGGGAACGACGTGATGGATATGCCATGTCACATTCACATGAAGAAAGACGAAGAGGGGAATATCATCTACCCGAAGCACACCACTCGCCAATGTCGACTCCTGATCCAGCAGTTTCAGGGAAAACAGTCTAAGGACAAGGAGAAGGAGTCGGACAAGGCCGAAGACAAGGAGGACAGTGAGGGAGGATATCCGCATATCAACTCCACTATGATGATCTTTGCAGATGTGGAAAGCAGAAGTCGACTGAAAGTGATTAACCGAGAGGTGAACATGGTTTCCCCAGCAAAAGCAAATTATCTGAAGTGGTCTCAAACACCCATCACATTCGACCAATCTGATCACCCAACTCATATTGCCACCCCTGGGAGGCAAGCTTTGGTGGTCGATCCAGTTGTCGAAGGCACTCGACTGACAAAGGTGCTGATGGATGGCGGAAGTGGGCTGAACTTATTGTATGCAGACACATTGAAAGGTATGGGCATTCCGATGTCCCGACTGAGCACTAGTAACATGAGCTTTCATGGAGTTATACCAGGGAAGAAGGCCGAGTCACTCGGCCAGATAGCTTTGGACGTGGTGTTTGGTGATTCGAAGCATTTTCGCAAAGAAAAGTTGACGTTTGAGGTCGTGGATTTTCAGAGTGCATATCATGCCATTTTGGGGAGACCAGCTTACGCACGGTTCATGGCTCGACCATGCTACGTGTACCTCAAATTGAAGATGCCCGGCCCCAAAGGAGTGATCACTGTCACCGGTGATCGGAAAAAGGCAGAAGAGTGCTTTCAGAAGGGCTCCAAGATCGCCGATTCCCAGGTGACTGCGGTCGAGTTCGAAGAATACAAGCAAAACGCAGATCCGAGTGACTTGCTGCGATCCAAGAAGCCCGCCACAGAGTCTGCATTCCAGTCGTCCGGTGAGACAAAGCCTGTTCACATTCACCGGACCGACCCCGAAGCAGCTCCGACCCGCATCTCCACGACACTCGACCCAAAATAGGAAGAAGCGCTCGTCCAGTTCCTCCGTGAGAACTGGGACATTTTTGCATGGAAGCCCGCTGACATGCCAGGTGTTCCCAGGGGACTGGCTGAGCATCGCCTAAGAGTCGACTCATCTGCCAAACCAGTCAAAGAGCATCTTCGGCGGTCCGCCGTCCAGAAGAGAAAAGCCATTGGTGAAGAAGTGGCTCGACTGTTGGCGGCAGGATTTATCCGAGAGATATACCACTCCGAGTGGCTCGCTAATGTCGTCATGGTTCCTAAGAAGGACAAGTCGCTCCGAATGTGCATTGATTTCAAGCACATCAACCGGGCCTGCCCGAAAGATCATTTTCCTCTCCCTCGCATAGATCAAATTGTTGACTCGACCGCGGGGTGTGAGAGGCTATCTTTTTTAGATGCCTACTCCGGGTACCACCAGATCCGTCTGTACGGACCCGACGAGGTAAAAACAGCTTTCATCACTCCATTCGGGTGCTTCTGCTATATCACCATGCCATTCGGCCTCAAGAATGCCGGAGCCACATTTATGCGAATGATTCAGAAGTGTCTACTCACTCAAATCAGTCGGAATGTGGAAGCATATATGGATGATATCGTTGTCAAGTCGCGAAAAGGTTCCGACCTGCTCGCTGATCTCGCCGAAACATTTGCCAACCTCAGAAGGTACGATATCAAGCTCAATCCATCGAAGTGCACATTTGGAGTTCCTGGTGGCAAGTTACTCGATTTTCTCGTTTCCGAACGGGGAATCGACGCTAACCCAGAGAAGATTGGCACTATTCTCCGAATGAAACGCCCTGTGCGAGTGCACGATGTCCAGAAGCTTACTGGATGCTTGGCCGCATTAAGTCGATTCATCTCACGACTCGGTGAAAAGGCATTGCCTCTTTACCGACTGATGAAGAAGACAGACAAGTTCGAGTGGACTCCAGAAGCTGATGCAGCGTTTGCCGAGCTAAAAGCTCTGCTCTCCACCCAGCCGGTGCTTGCTGCTCCAATCAGCAAAGAGCCTCTGTTGCTCTATATCGCAGCCACAGGACAAGTCGTCAGTACTGTGCTAACGGTCAAGCGGGAAGAAGAAGGAAAAGCCCTCAAAGTTCAGCGCCCAGTGTATTATTTGTCTGAAGTCTTGACTCCATCCAAGCAGAGATATCCTCATTATCAGAAGCTTGTGTATGGAATATACATGACCACAAAGAAGGTTGCTCATTATTTCTCTGATCATTCCATCACAGTCGTTAGCGACGCTCCACTATCAGAGATTTTGCACAACAGGGATGCAACTGGTCGAGTGGCCAAATGGGCGATTGAACTTCTTCCCCTTGATATCAAGTTTGAGGCAAAGAAAGCCATTAAGTCCCAGGCAATAGCAGATTTCCTTGCCGAGTGGATTGAACAGCAGCAGCCGACTGAAGTTCACTCGGAGCATTGGACCATGTTTTTTGATGGCTCTAAGATGTTGAATGGTTCCGGTGCTGGGGTTGTCCTGGTTTCCCCTAGAGGAGATAAGCTCAGATATGTGCTCCAGATTCACTTTGATTCCTCCAACAATGAGGCAGAATATGAGGCCCTCTTATATGGGTTGCGCATGGCCATTTCACTCGGCGTCCGTCGCCTGATGGTCTATGGCGACTCGGATTTAGTGGTCAATCAGGTGATGAAAGAGTGGGACGTGAGAAGCCCAGCCATGACTGGATACTGCAGTGCAGTGAGGAAGCTGGAAAAGAAATTCGAGGGGTTGGAGCTCCATCATATACCCCGACTGAAAAATCAAGCAGCTGATGATCTAGCAAAGATAGGTTCCAAGAGAGAAGCCATTCCGAGTGGTGTGTTCTTGGAGCATATATACACTCCGTCAGTCAAAGAAGATCCTTTCACCGAAGAAACTCCACAGCCCAAGAGTGCCACAGATCCGACTGAAGTTGAAGTCCCAGCGGTGGTCGACTTGATCATGGAGGTTTTGGTGGTCATTCCCGACTGGACAGTTCCGTATGTCGCATATATCCTGAGAAAAGAGCTTCCGGAGGATGAGGAAGAGGGTCGACAGATCGTCCGTCGATCTAAGGCCTTTACCGTAATCAAAGGACAATTATACAGAGAAAGCGCGACTGGGGTTGGTCAGAAGTGCATAACACCAGAAGAAGGGCGACTCATCCTCAATGATATTCACTCGGGGACCTGCGGTCATCATGCGTCCTCTCGGACCATCGTGGCCAAAGCATACCGAGCCGGATTTTACTGGCCAAAGGCGAATGAGATGGCAAAAGAGATAGTGGATAAGTGCGAGGGATGTCAATTCTACTCGAATATGTCACACAAGCCTGCGTCAGCTCTGAAGACCATCCCACTCGTCTGGCCTTTCGCAGTATGGGGATTGGACATGGTCGGTCCTTTGAGGACAGGACGAAGTGGCTTCACGCATGTACTGGTGGCAGTCGACAAGTTCACCAAGTGGATCGAGGCTAAACCAATCAAGAGCCTTGACACCGGTACTGCTGTTAGCTTCATCAGGGAACTAATATTCAGATATGGAGTCCCGCACAGCATCATTACGGATAATGGGTCGAACTTTGACTCGGAGGAATTCAGAGATTTCTGCAGCTCCCAAGGCACACGGGTCGACTACGCTTCAGTCGCCCATCCGCAGT